>NC_133581.1:1586294-1774488 GCF_964106895.1 Numenius arquata
CCCCCCACCGCGTGACCGCGCGGCCGCTTGGGCGCGGAGTACTATGGGTAAGGTAGTCCGCGGAGGGAGGCGGGGCAGCGCCCACCCCCGGGGGTGGTGGGAGGGGGTGCGCGGGGACTACAACTCCCGGCGTGCACCGCTGAACAGCGGTGCACGCCGGGAGTTGTAGTCCCCGCGCACCCCCTCCCAGGGTGGGCGCTGGTGCCCGCTTCCCCTCATGGAAGGCGGCGAGGCCGCGACGACGCGAAGGCGGAGTACGGCGGCACTGGGCGCGGAGGTGTGTGTGTGAGAGCTTTTATTGAGACGTAAGGGAGCAAAAGGGGGGCCCGGCCGGCTTGGGTGGGGTATCTCGAGGGGTGGTGGGGGTCCGTGGGCTTACCTGGGGGGGGTGTGGGCCTGGCCTGAGAGGATGTGAGCCTACCTGGGGACTGCAGGCCTGTCCTGAGGGGCTGTGGGTCTGTCTGGGGCTGCAGGCCTGCTATGGGGGGAGGTTGTGGCCTGCAGGCCTGTCCTGAGGGGCTGTGAGTCTGCCCTGAGGGGCTGTGGGACTGTTTGGGGCTGCAGGCCTGCCTCGGGGGGTTCTGTGGCCTCTAGGCCTGTCCTGGGGGGCTGTGAGTCTGCCTTGGGGGGTCTGCAGGCCTGTCCTGAGGGGCTGTGGGTCTGTCTGGGGCTGCGGGCCTGCCTCGGGGGGTTCTGTGCTCTCTAGGCCTGTTCTGAGGGGCTGTGGGTCTGCCTTGGGGGGTTCTGTGCATCTGTCCTGGGGAGCTGTGGTTCTGCAGACCTGTTCTGAGGGGCTGGGGGTCTGTGGGCTTACCTGGGGGGGGGGTTGCAGACCTGCCTGGGGGGGCTGTGGACCTGCCTGGGGGTCTGCAGGCCTGGCCTGGGGGGGGCTGTGGACCTGCCTGGGGGTCTGCAGGCCTGCTTGGGATCCCTGGAATTTTGGGCCTGTTTTGGGGGTTTGGGCAGCTCCAGGGAGGGCTTTGGACACCCCCTCAGGTTCAGAGAGCCCCGGGTGGTGGAGGGGGGGCACCATGGCAGTGGGGACAAGCTGTCTCTAACCCAGCTGGTCCCCATCATCTCTTGGCAGGTCATCATCCCTGCTGGCGGAGTCCACCGGATGCTCATCCTTGTTGTTGTTGCTGCTGCCGCCATCACCCTCCGAGCCGGTCTCATCCGAGTCGTCCTCCTCCAAGTAGCGGTAGCCCCGCATCCTGTGGCGCGGGCGGGGGATGCGGGGCAGGCGGTACGCCACGTGCTGCGCCAGCTTGCGCTCCATCCAGAGGTAGGCCCCCATCGCCACCACCAGCGTCAGGAGCATGATGGAGAGTTTGGCCTGCAGGAGGGCAAAGCAGGGGATTGGTGTGGGGCTGCCACCCCCTCCCTCAGCCCCACAGGCCCCCCCTGCCCCCACTGCAAGGTGATGGAGCCAGCTGGGGGACGCTGCGGGGACGGCCCCAGCCCCTCTTACCTTCATGGGCAGCCCCGACCACAGGTAGACGGTGAAGATCGCCAGGGCCTGCCACCAGTGGTAGATGGTGAAGACGAAGTCTTGGCGCTCCTTGTCCTCGTACAACATGCCCAGGAGGACTGTGCCGGAGGAGACCGGCTGTCAGCATCCCCTTCCCGTGCCGCTGTCCCCTCTTGGGCCACCGTTAGCAGGACCCAGCCGCGGTGGGTCTGTCCTGCCCCTTGTCAGCGCCTCCAAGGAGCTGGGGACCACCAGGTTGAGGCGCCAGGGGACACGAGGAGAGGATGCGTCGAGGTGGTGGGGACAACCTGGCTGTGCCAAGGGACAAGAGAGGCTGTCGCGGGGACCTTCCCGGTACTCACTGCTAATGCTGGTTTTGTTGAGGGCGCTCCCCATGCCCCAGAGCACGGCTATGGCGTAGAGCAGAGGTGCCTGCAGCAGGTACCGGGGCTCGGGTGCCCAGCAGAAGAGAGTCACCAGGAGAGCGGCGTGGACGATGGCTCCGGCCAGCAGCGGGACCTGCCGCCGCAGGCGCAGCATGCAGAGAGCCAGGCTGGAACAGGCCGAGGCGGACAAGCCGTAGGCCATGAGGAGGTACGCCAGCTTCTCCAGCCCCAGGGCACACACGCCGTAGTTCTGCAGCGAGGACGGGCTCAGGATCACCTGGCTGGGGCTGTCCCTGCTCTGTCACCCCCCGCCCTGTCCCCAGGCCCTACCAGGGAGAAGCCGGTGCAGACGAAGAGCACCTCGAAGCCGCTGTAGATGAACAAGGGGAAAAGATGGCGCAGGCGGTAATCCCGCATGTGCTTGAAGGGCAGCTGGAAGATGTTCCCCCAGCCGATGCTGCGCAGGTCGATCTCCTCCGTGGGCCGATACGCTGAGCCGCAGAGCACCAGGACCTGCCACACAGCCGTGGGTGAGCCACCAGCAGGTGTCCCAGCCTGTCCCCTGCCCGCCCTGGCGCTCACCATCAGCATGGCAAGGAAGGCGGCCGCCATCAGGGCGCTCTCCACGATGATGAGGTTGACGCTGCGGGGCAGGCTCTGCAGCACCGTGGTGTTGAAGCCAGGCAACGTGCCGTGACTCAGGGTCCCTGCCGGGTGGGGGGACACACGCTGTGGCTCAGCCCCAGCCGGGGAGGTCCCCGTGCCACCGCCCCGCGGTGCCGTCCCGCCGCCGCGCGCTCACCGCAGTGCTTCACCCCGGCGAGCGTGTGGTTGAGCTGGTAGAGGTAGTTGTTGAGGAAGAAGAGCATGGGCATCTGGGCGCAGACGAAGCTCAGCTGCAAGAGGTAGAACAGGGGGACACTCAGGGCTGTCCAGTGCGTCCCCCTGCCCCTGCCACGCGTCCCACCGGCGCTCACGTGGAAGCAGGTGTAGAAGATGGTCTGGAAGATGACGATGTAGGCGTTGCAGGCCCCCCGCGGCGCCCGCTTCTGCTCCTGCACGTGCTCCTCCGTGAAGTTGACGTACTCGTAGTACTTCTGGGCCATCCTGCGTGGCACCACGCGTCAGCTGGCACCCCCCCTGACCCGGAACCACCCCCCCCGCCACCACCCGCTCCCCGCCGCTGCCTACCGTGTGATGTAGTTGCCCATGGAAGCCCAGAGGGGCACGATGGCCACCCCGATGGCCACAGCAGAGGGCACCAGCGTGTAGTAGCGCTCCCAGTAGTTGCTGGAGACGAAGAGGGCGTAGATCCCCACCGCCAGGAACATGGCCCACTTGGTGCCGAAAAACCTGCCGGTAGGGAGGAAGAGGAGGGGGAAGCGTGGGGCAGCCCGGCATGGCCGGGGAGCTCGGGCAGGCGCCCTACCTGATGAGGACGGGGGTGTAGAGCAGCGCCGCCACGGGGGTGACGTTGATGCCCATCAACACCTTGCGGTCGATGTCCTCCAGCTGGATGTTGCTGTATTTCACCTCCCGGTAGGTCTCGTCGTAGTGGAGGATCAGCTGCATCTGCAGCAGGCCTGGGGCGGGCCGGGGCGGGGGGTGGTCCAGGGTGGGTCACCCCCCATCCTGAGCTCCCCCCAGACCCCGATGGGGGGGGGGGGTCTCCAGGGAGGGGAGGGGGCCGTACCCAGGTAGACGCCGTAGGTGAGCATGCCGGCCAGGCTGGCGGCCACCACGTTCTTGACCACTCCGAGGCGCTTGCGGCGGAAATACTTCTTCTCCTCCTCTTCCTCGTTGTAGTCAGGGTGAGCACCCACAAAGTCGTCCAGCTGCGGGTGACACCGGCTGTCAGAGCCCTGGGGATGGCCACCGCGAGCCTGGCCCCCCGCCATGGGTGCCCCCCTGGCCTCACCTGTGTCTCTGTCCCCTCGGTGGCACCGTCACACGCCACCGTCTTGGCCACATCCTGGTGGCAGCTGGGGTCTTTCTCCATTGCTGCCTCTGCAGGGAGGGGGGAGCTGGATGGTGTTGGGGGGGGGACACCCTGTTGGGACCCCCAAGCCTTGCACCTGTGTGTCGTGGACCCCCAGAGCTGCACCCCTGTGTCCTGCACCCCCAGACCCTGCACCCGTGTCCTGCACCCCCAGCCCGTGCATCCCTGCACCCAGCACCCCCAACCCTTGCACCCACGTGCTCTGCAGCCAGCACCCCCAGACCCTGTACCCCCAGCCCTTGAACACCTACACCCAGCACCCCCAAAACCTTGCACCAATGTGCTCTGCACCTCTGCGCCCAGCACCCCCACTCCAGCCCCCCCAAACTGTGCACTCCTGCATCCAGCACCCCCCAAATCCTTCAGTCATGTCCTGCCCCCCCCAGCCCTTGAACCCTTGCACCCAGCACCCCCAGATCCTGCACCCCTGTGTCCTGCACCCCGAGACCCTCACCCATGTGTTCTGCACCCAGGACCCCCAGCCCGGTGCCCCCCGGTACCGGAGCCGCGCTGGCCGGCCCGGGGCGGGGCGGACGCCGCTTCCTCTTTCGGAATGGGGCGGGCGGGACGGGGGCGGTTAAAGGGGCCGCTCCCGCACCCCCCCCCGGGACCCCGCACCCCCAATGCCCCCTATCCGCACCCGTCCTCAGCACCCTGACCCCTTCCTCCCGCGAACAGCACCCATCCACTCTGACCCCCCCCCCCCCCAGCACCCATTGCAACTGCCCAGCACCATGACCCCCCCAGCACCATGACCCCCCCCCCCGCGTAACACCCATTGCATCTCCCCCACAGCCCCCTGACCCCCCCAGCACCCATTGCACACATTCCCCCCCAGCACCGTGACACACACCCCCCCCAGCACCCATTGCAACTGCCCAGCACCATGGCCCCCCCACAGCACGCTGACCCCCCCCCCCGGCATAACACCCATTGTATCTCCCCCACAGCAGTCTGACCCCTTCCCCCAGCACCCATTGCAACTGCCCAGCACCATGACCCCCCCAGCATCTTGACCCCCCTGCACAGCACCCATTGCATCTCCCCCCCAGCACCCTGACCCCCCCAGCACCCATTGCACGCATTCCCCCCCCTTCTCCAGTACTCTAAGCCCCCCCCCGCAGAGCACCCATTGCATCTCCCCTACAGCACCCTGACCCCTCCCCAGCATCCTGACCCCCCTGCACAGCACCCATTGCATCTCCCCCCCAGCACCCTGACCCCCCCAGCACCCGTTGCACATATCCCCCCCTCCTAGCACCCTGACCCCCCCGCACAGCCCCTATTGCACCCCGTCCTTGCACAACACCCCCCAACCTGCACAGCCCCCACTCCACTCCCGAGCCCCCCTGTGTCCCCCCCCCAGCCCACCCACCAGGCCCTGCCGTGGGTGCTCAGGGTGGCCGGTGGCGCTGGGTGCTCGCCCTCCCCAGGGCCCTGCCACTCTCGCTTCCCCTTCCCAGGCCCAGGCGGGGGGGGACACCCTGGTTTGGGGGGTGGTGGGGCTGGTTTGGGGCGGGGGGGTGGGGTGGTGACAGGGCATACGCATCTCCCTGTGTCACCGAAAATCCGGGGCCAGGCACGTGGTGATGCTGGGGTGCCCGTGGCCGTAGGGTGCCGGTGCCCCGGGGCAGGGTGGGGTGGGGGGGGGGGAAGTGGGGCAGGATCTGGCCCAGCCGGTAGCGGGGGATTCTTGAGATGCGGTGGAGGAACACCACGTGGGGAGGGTGCCGAGGCCATGGGATAGGGGGTGACATGGCAGAGGACACCCCCAGGAAGGGCCATGGGCAGTGGTGCAGCATGTCAGGGAGCAACACCCACCCCAAAAGCCCCCCCTCACCCCGGGGTGCCGGGGGCAAAGGGTCCTTCCTGGGGGTGCGGGTCCGTAGCCCTCAACTTGAGCAACGGTGGGCAGTGAGGTGGGGTGGGTGTGACCCCCCCCCCCCGGGGTGTGTCCCCTTCCTGGGTACGATTTTGGCCCCCCCAGGTCTGCAGTCACCTCCGGGGATGCTGATGGAGAGCTGCTCCCCTGGTTTTCTCCATCCCCAGGGGCTGTGTGGAGCATCTCCCCCCTCGGGCACGTCCCAAATTGGGGTGGGGGACCCCAGTACACCCCCACGAGCCCGCTCTGGGTACTGGTGTCCCTTGAAAGGGTACCTGAGACCCCTTGTGGGTCTCTCCGGGGGACGTGTGACATCCTCCATGGAGGCAGGGGCTGCTTGGGGACAGCTGTGTCCCCCCTCGAAGCCGGGGATGGCTCCTGGGGCTGCCCCGGGCATCATGGCCAAGGTCACGGTGCCAATTTGGGGTGCTCCCGGGGGGGATGAAACCATTCCCTCTTCCCTGGGGGGCTGCTGTGGGTCCCCAGGGAGCGTGGCCGTGGGGTGTGTGGGGCAGGGCTGCTGCCCTTCCTGTTTACGAAGTGGGGTAATTAGGAGCAGGGGTGCGGGGAGCTGGCGTCGGGCTGCGGTGCCGGGCGGGAGGAACCGGTGCTGGCGGGGAGGGCTAGGCACGGGCTGAACTGGGAGGCTCAGTCGGCCGGTACTGGGATGGGACTGGGCAGCCTTATGGACAGGCAGGTCCATTGGGGGTGTCTGTGGGGTCCCCATGGGTCAGGGTGGCACAAGAGAGCAGGGTGAGGGGTGTCTGTGGGGTCCCCATAGGTCAGGGTGGCACAAGAGAGCAGAGTGAGGGGTGTCTGTGGGGTCTCCATAGGTCAGGGTGGCCCAAGGGAGCAGAGTGAGGGGTGTCTATGGGGTCTCCATGGGTCAGGGTGGCCCAAGGGAGCAGGGTGAGGGGTGTCTATGGGGTCTCCATGGGTCAGGGTGGCCCAAGGGAGCAGGGTGAGGGGTGTCTATGGTGTCCCTGTGGGTCAAGGTTCATGGTGGTGGTTTGGTGGCCACGGGAGTTCCCATAGAGGAGGTCCGGTCCCATCCCATCCCATCCCAGGTCTTGTCCCCACTGCCAGCCCCACGGAGGCGGGGTGCTATCTCCCCACTGCCAGCCCCATGGAGGCGGGGCACAATCCTGCCCGCCCCTGGCCATGGGGCCCGGCCACCGGCCCCACAGCATTTAGGAGGGGCACCCTGGACCTCGGCAGTGCCAGCCCGGCCTCGTGCTCCTGTGGCCACCGCTCAGCCCCCCAGGTAGGCACCTTGGGGCCCCAGGGACTGGACCCCCCATGCACAGCCCCACAGCTGGCCTTCTGTGGCCCCATGCAGGTGGAGGCTGTGGGGCACTGGACACCCCACTGGGTGGGTTCTCTCCAAGAAGGGTGGGTGCATTGGGCATGGAGAGGGGCAGGGGGGGCAGATGTGGGGATGCTGATGTGGGAATGCTGCCCCACACCAGGATCTTTGGGGATCCCCAGGGGTAAGCCCGGGATGCTGTCCCACACTGGGGTTCCTGGGGTTTCTGAGGGATCAGTCCAGGATGCTGCCCCACACCGGGGTCCCTGGGGATCCCCATCGGTCAGCCTGGGATGCTGCCCCACATCAGGGTCTTGGGAGATCCCCATGGGGCAGCCCGGGATGCTTGCCCCACACTGGGGTCCTTGGGGATTCCGAGGGGTCAGCATGGGATGCTGCCCCACAGTGGGGTCACTGGGGATCCCCATGGGGCAACCTGGGATGCTGCCCCACACTGGAGACCCTGGGGATTCTGAGGGGTCAGCCTGGGATGCTGCCCCACAGTGGGGTCACTGGGGATCCCCATGGGTCAGCCCAGGATGCTGCCCCACAGTGGGGTCCCTAGGGATCCCCATGGGGCAACCTGGGATGCTGCCCCACACTGGAGTCCCTGGGGATTCCGAGGGATCAGTCTGGGATGCTGCCCCACACTGGGGTCCCCAGGAGTCAGCCCGGGATGCTGCCCCACACCGGGGTCCCTGAGGTCCCCGTGGGGTGACCCCTTGTCAGGGCAGCCCAGGCACGTCCATGGCTGGAGGCTGGTGGCCATCCCGGGTCTGGGAATCCCAGGCATCCCCCGCCGGCTGCACCGGAGCCTCCGGCAGCCGCGGCTGGGCTGAGTCACCCTGTGGCCAGGACAGCCCCGAGCTCCGAGCCACCCTCCAAGCCACCCTGGCCAGCTCGGGGCATGGGTGTCTCGCTGCGGGGTGACTCCTCCCAGCATCTCCGGCACTTCTAGCTCCAACATAACCCACCCCGTGTCCCTCCCCAGGGCCACCACGCTCTCCGAGGAGACCGGCAGCTCCTTCCCACAGCTTGCCATGCAGCAGCCCCTCGAGCCCCCCGGGCAACAGCCCCCGGGCTACGGCAAGTGTAGCCCGGTGCCCAGCGACGCCGGGAAAGCCGCCGGGTGCAGCGCAGGCAGCGGGAGCAGCGGGAATATCGGGAAGGGGCCAGTGATCTGCAGCACTGTGGGGTGAGAGCGAGGGGCTGGGGATGTGGGGCTGGGGGCCAAGGGGAGACTTGGGGTGCTTGGGGTGGGCAGGGGACAGGGCTGGGGTCCCTGGGTTGGTGCTGATGAGGGATGCTGGGGGAGATGTTTTGGGGTCCATGGGTCACCACACCCCAGCGTGGCCCAAGGGAGGAGACAAGGGAGGTGTAGGGGGCACAAGGAGCCCTTGCTCCCATCATCAGGGGAAAGACCCAGGTGTCCAGGCTCCCTGCTCTCTCTCCAGGGACTCTGGGGCTCCAGTTTGACGCTGGGCTGGGGTGAAGTGGAGCTGGGGGCATGTGGAGCTCCTCAACGGGAGCACAAGGAGTTGGGATGGGGTTGGGATCCCTCTGATGTCCCCATCCCTGTAGTGGGAATCCCTATGCGGGGCTGGTGAACCACCTGCGGGCAACCTGGCTCTCGGGGAAGACGCGACCCATGGAATACCGTGTGGCCCAACTGGAAGCCCTGGGACGCTTCTTGGACGAGAAGAAGCAGGAGATCCTGGAGGCCACAGCCTTGGACATGGGCAAGGTGAGAAGTGGGGCTGGGTGCTGGCCACCGGGGCTCTGCGTACCTCCTTGTCTGGGTCTTCCATCCTCCTGGGTGCAGGTGTGGGGCTCTGGGGGTCCCCTCGTCGTCCTGTACCCCCCTTGATGTTCTCCAGGGCTTGTGTGGAGCACCCATACATGCTGGGTCCCTGCAGAGCTCTCCACAGCCTGGATTAGTCATGGCAAAGCCCCCGTTGACTGCTGTGAGGTGGGAACCCCAGCATTCCTGAGCTTCACCCTCCACGCCCCCACCCCACACATCGAGTCCCCAGTGGCTTCCTGTGACCTCTGCAGAGGGTGCTGTCCTGGCGTGCTCCTCGCCAACGCGGTGGCACCTGAGATTACTGGCATTGTGCAACATGCTGGCCTTGCACATTCCTCCCTGGGCTACTCAGGGCAGCTCGCTGGCCTCCCAGGGACTGGTTTTGCTGGCAGAGGTGGGGACCTGGATGTGGCTCTGGGTGTTGCAGCACCTCTGGAGCTCCCGGATGGTCTGTTGAGGAAGCAGGAGCATCCTCGCTGTGGCTGCGTCGAGCTGTCTCAGCTCGTCTTTTCTCTCCCTGTTGCTTCAGGACCTTTTTCTCCCTTTTTTTCCCCTTCCTGATGTGTGCTGCACCCCGACAGGCCACCAGACGCCTTGTCACATGTCATTAGGACACCTTTTTGGAGGGATGGCTTGTCTTGATTGCAGCCTAATTGGTCTTAACTGATAGTGGTAGAGCTCAGACCCAAAGGATTTGTGTCTGGGGGTGTATCAGCGCAGTGGCCGTGCCCTCGGACATGGATTTCAACATCCTGACATCTCCCCAGGCTTGTAATTGCCTTGTTTATTTGAGGCAAGGGCCTTCTCCTTCAGCCAGGCCTTGATAGGCATCAGAACTCCAAGTGCGTCCTTCATCGCTGCTAATTGTATGTAATTAGGGCCGGTTGTCTAGTAATGCGCTTGTTATGCAGCTGGGCCTTCATAGCTCCATGGACAATTCATCTGGTCTTACGTATCTGAGGTGGGTACCTCACCTCCAAGGATGCCGGTTTCTCTTGGGTGACCTCAGACTTAATGTCCCATCTTCTAAACGTCGTGTCCCATCAATACCCTTTAATGACCTCATCTTCACCGGCAATTTCCTCATCCTCCTTGTGATTCAACTGTCAGCCCAGGGTGAGAGCGGCCCCGTTGCTTCATCCAACATCTGATGTCCCAGCTTGAGCGGCGCTGGAGACCTGAAAGTCTCTTGAAGAGGGGCTTTGGTGGTGGTGGGGCACCAGAGGTTGCCACGTGGGGCTCAGCAACCAAACTTTCCTAAGCCCAATGTGGTGTTTTGCTGCAGCCGTGGAGGAAGGCTCCTACCCAGGGATGCTCTTGGGTTGGAGGAGTCCAAAGGATGTTGCAGTGGAGGGTGTCAGGTGTCATCTTCTGGGGTCTTCACGCTTCTCCTGCGAGAATGGTCCTGAGCTGGGCTTCAGGGCTGTGGTTACGGCTGCAGAGAGGGCCCACTGCCCGCAGCAAATGCCTCGGTAGCCCCTGCCATCCTGGCTGTGACGTCCTGTCACCGCTCCCGAGTCACTGTCCATCACCATTTAGTCACTGCCTGTTGGGACAGATTATCTTGGAGGAACCTGCTGGGTTTGTTTAATTCCGCGATGGGGCATCTCACCCAACCTGCCTTTCCTTCCCCGAGCTCCGGGGGGGTGGTTCTGCCTGGGACGGGAGCCTGGTGTGGCTCAGCCGAGCTCCATCACGAGGTGTTTAATGAAGCCCTTGCTCTTCTTCCCATTTCTCTTTGAAAAAAGCAAGGTTTTAAGTTCGGCTTTGGTGCAGGGGCTGCGGGGGGGGGAACTGGGGGCTTTGCTTCCAGCTCCTGAGCCCAAGAGCACTGGCCCATCCCAGTTCAGTGGCGCGGAGCTGCCTCTGACACTGGTACCAGCTTTTCTGGAGCTCTGGTGACATTTCTTGGTCCCCCCATGGCTCAGGGCTCTGTTGCCAGGTGAGCACTCTCCAGATGCTGAGCTCAGAAAACTGTTAAATAATGTGAAAATGTTAAATATTGTTTTTTTTTCCTCTGGCCAAACACCTATTTTCATAAAATTTGGGGGACTGTGATATTCCCAGGGGGGTTGCAGGAGGTGGCGGCAACTTCTGCTTAAGAGCTTCTACTTAATAGCTCTTCATAGGAGGAAGAGGGGGGGAGATGTCTCCTGTGGAAGGGGGTGAGGGGGTCGGTGTTGGGGTGACGCTTATGTGTCGTCTGTCCCCAGCCATCCTTCGAGGCTTACTTCACCGAGATCCTCCTCTGCAAGAATGAGCTCAACGACACCCTGAACAACCTGTCCCACTGGATGAAGGATGAGCACGTGGACAAGAACCTGGTAAAGGCAGAAGCTCTGGCTTGACCTGAGGAGGGAAGAGGGGGAGAGGAAGGGGCGGGGTGGGCCGAGGAGCTGCGCAGAGGCAGGAGGTGGTGGGAATGTCACTGAGATCGTGGCTTTTCTCACAGGTGACGCAGCTGGACTCGGCCTTCATCCGCAAGGACCCCTACGGGGTGGTGCTCATCATCGCGCCCTGGAACTACCCCATCCACCTCTTCCTGGTGCCCCTCATCGGGGCCATCGCGGCCGGTGAGCCCAACCTGTCCCCTGGCCCCAGCAGTGGGGTGAGGGGGTCTGGCCGGGGGTCTTGTCCCCAGGCTGGGCTGCCAGAAGGGCTGGCTGTCACCGTGTCACTGCTCTGACGTCCTGTCCATCTCACCCCAGGTAACTGTGTCGTTGTCAAACCCTCGGAGACGACAAAACACACTGAGAGACTTGTTGCTGAAATGCTGAGCTGCTACCTGGACAATGTAAGAAGCTCTCCTTGTCCCGGTCCCACAGCTGTGGTGTCCCCAACCCTACCTTGCCCACACCATCCCTACACCATCCCCAGTCTCAGATGCTGCTGTTCCTCCTTCCTCCGTGGTGTCCACGCACCTGGCAGCCCGGGATCCTGCTGGTGGGGACAGGGACAGAATGACCCGGGGAGATGCTGACGGTGGGGAACCCTTCCTCTTATCTTGCAGGACTGCTTTGCCGTGGTGACTGCCGGCGTACAGGAGACCACCAGGCTGCTGGAGAACAAATTCGACTACATCTTCTTCACTGGTATGTCCCCTGGGCCAGAGCAGAACCCTATCTGGTGTTTGTGGAATGAGGAAGGGGGATTCCTCCTGGAGATCCCACTGTGGCTCACCTGTTGCGTGAAGAGGCAAAATAGTTTTGGCAGAAAATAAACCCCCTTGCGTTCTAACGCTCCTCACCGAGGTGGGAGGCTGGGGGCGGCTGGGTTTAAATTCTGAGCGATGCCCAATTCACCACTATCAGCCCAGTCGCGTTTAATATATTAAACTACCACGATTCTGGATACACTAATAGTGGACTGCGCCTTCAGTCTAGTCGTGCTCACGAACTAGCACGGCCACACTTTAGTGTCTGGTCGCGTTCAGTGAGAAACCAAAACGGCTAGCTACTTAAGTGTGCAGTTTATTTAAGCAACAGATATAAAGGTTCTTATGGTTTGCTGGTGATAAATATACTGTCTGCAAAGCAAGCGCAAGTAAAAAAAAATATTGTTAATGGTACAAAGCGCGTGACAAAGTTCCAAACAATACAGCCTGGCTATGAATGTAACACTCTAGAGAGATTTCTAAATTCCCCGAGGAAGCACTCGGTATAGTCTTAAGTCTGACCCACAGGCGTCCCTATGGGGGGGGAAGAAAGGCTCAGCCCCTCGACTGGTCCCGGGATTCAGAGGCAGTCTCTGATGGGGTCCTCCCTGACTTATTCCCGATGGTGTCTTCCCTAACATCCCCCCTTTCTCGGGTTATTTTTATATTATTTTCTACCTTCAAGGTGGAGTTTGAGTGACTCTAGTCATAAATACCTTTATTATGTTTGATGTAAAATTCTCTCGCCTCGCATTTAAAGGTAGAGTTTACGAAAAATTCAGGGCGCAGACTCAAGGAGGAGCGGTGGCACCTCGGAGGCGGGCAGCCTTCGGGCTGGAGGTGTGTTTTGGTATTATAATGACATTATAACGAGCAAAGGTTGCACAAAGGACAGCATTTCATCAAAATTTGACAGACTGTTGGCTCAGGGTAGCAAGCATGCCGCTTATCACTTCCATAGGATCATCCTGTTCCCATTCTGCTGTGTAATCACAGAGCTTGGCCGTGGAATCTTCATTCCACTCCATCCTCCGTGGTGCTTTTGCAAGGAATGTTGTTCAGGGACTCATAGATGTAGTGGATTCCTCGCATACCAGCTGCTGCTGTGTTCCACCCTGGAAACGTTTCCATTTTATACCTTTCCTTAATGTGTGAACAATGCTATATATTTTTAATAAAAATTATATTTTAGGAATTATTCCACACTTACCCAACATGAGATGATGGGCAGCTGCCTGCAAGCAGGACCCCTTGAATCCTTCAGGGACCCCCAGGGTTTGGGCTGGGGATCTGGTGTCAGAATCTGTTGGAGAATCCATGGTGTCCATGTCCGAGCATCTGGTGGGATTTAGTGCATTTCCCCCAGACCTGGCTCCCCAGGGTGCCGCATCCCAGAGCTGTGGCTGGTGGGATCCTCACTGTGATCCATCTTTTCCTGCCCCACAGGCAGCCCCTCCGTGGGGAGGATCATCATGACGGCCGCTGCCAAACACCTCACGCCAGTGACGCTGGAGCTGGGGGGCAAGAACCCCTGCTACGTGTCTGACACCTGCGACGTGCAGAATGTGGCCCGGCGGGTGGCCTGGGGACGCTTCTTCAACGCGGGACAGACCTGCATCGCCCCCGACTACATCCTCTGCAGCGTGGAGATGCAGGAGAAGTTGATGCCCGCCCTGCGTGAGGCCATCACCGAGTTTTTTGGTTCCAACCCTCGGGAATCCCCCGACTTCGGCCGCATCGTGGGGGACAAGCAGTTCCGCCGCATCCGGGCGCTGCTGTGCAGCGGGCGCGTGGCCATCGGGGGACAGACGGACGAGAAGGAGCGTTACATTGGTGAGGGGACGGGGTCTGGGGGGGTTGTGGAACCACCCATGTCCATGCAACGGGTGATCCCTTGCCATATGTGCACTGGCAGCCCAGAAAGCCACCCACGCCCTGGGCTGCATCCCCAGCAGCGTGGCAAACAGGGCAAGGGGGGGATTGTGCCCCTCTGCTCCGCTCTAGGGAGACCCCCCTGCAGTGCTGCTTCCAGCTCTGGGGACATCAGAGGGACATGGAGCTGTTGGAGCGGGGCCAGAGGAGGCCACGGAGATGCTGGGAGGGCTGGAGCCCCTCTGCTGGGAGGACAGGCTGAGATTGTTGGGGTGGTTCAGCCTGGAGAAGAGAAGGCTCCGGGGAGACCTTTGAGTCCCTTCCAGTCCCTCAAGGGGCTCCAGGAAAGCTGGGGAGGGACTCTGGATGAGGGAGGGGAGCCCTAGGAGGAGGGGGAAGGGTTTGACACTGAAAGAGGGGAAATTGAGATGAGATGTGGGGAAGAAGTTCTTTGCTGTGAGGGTGGTGAGAGCCTGGCCCAGGTTGCCCAGAGAAGCTGTGGCTGCCCCATCCCTGGAGGGGTTCAAGGCCAGGTTGGAGGGAGCTTTGTTGAGCAGCCTGGTGTGGTGGGAGGTGTCCCTGCCCAGGGCAGGGGGTGGCACTGGATAATCTTTAAGGTTCTTTCCAACCCAAACCATTCTGTGATGATTCTATATCCCCTCTTGGCAGCTCCCACGGTGCTGGCAGACGTGCTGCCCTGCGATCCTGCCATGCAGGAGGAGATCTTCGGCCCCATCCTGCCCATCGTTGTTGTGGCCAACATGGATGAAGCCATTGACTTTATCAACGCCCGGCCACGGCCCTTGGCCATCTACGCCTTCTCCTGTGACAGCAAGGTGCGTGCCGTCCCTCCTTCGAGGAGGAGATGCTGATGGGGCATTCACACCCCATCTGAGGGGTCACATAGATGCCACACAACTCTGTCACTGCCAGGACCAGGGTTCCCTTGCAGAAGGTGACTCCCCTGAGCTGATAGGTGCCCCTTTTGACTCCTCACACACACCCAGTTACTCTTGGAGCTCTCTCCTTCTTCAGGCTGGACCCTAGGTTTTCCCCAGCAGTGTCTCAGGCATCAGATTTTATAAAAATAAGTAATTTAATCGAAAGGTACCTTCTCTGGAGATATTCAGTCTGTGCCTGGATGTGTTCCCGTCCATCCTGCTCAAGGTGAACATGCTTTGGCAGGACTAAATGTTCTCCAGAGGTCCCTTCCAACCCCTGCCAGTCTGGGATTGTGTAGAGCAGCAAGGACAGCCCAGGCTTGGTTCCTCCTAAAAGAGAGGGACCTAGAACAAAGAAATCCCTGGCCAATTAGACCCCTGCGATCTCTACACCTGCCCCTCACGCACTGTTCATGTGATTTTTGGTCTGGGGTCTTCTAACACCTTCTTGGATTCTTTTTCTGTGCCCGGTCTGGCCGTTGGCTGCTCTTTTCTCGTTGATTTTCAGCCTCTGCCGAGGGTTGGAGCCTCCTTATTTTCAGGTTTATGCTCCTTTTGCACCCACAGTAGCTGGCAGAACGTGGGGAAATGAAAAATCCCAGACTTAGGGCAAAAAGTACCAAAATATGAGGGTGTTATCCACATTTTTCTTATACTAAAAGACTAAAGAGAGCACTGTGAGGAAAATTACTGAGAAAATTAACTCTATTGTGGCCTAAAGGCTTCAAAGAGAGCTACTTGTGCTAAGCAGCATAAATCACGCCGTATTATAATCCTAAGTAATTTATTCTAATTAAAACTTACTTATTTAAGCTAAACAAAGAATATCCCTCAAAAGCCATGGGCCAGCAAGGGGGATGAGGGAAATGGGGCAGCAGGGTCAGTGCTCACCTCACCGACACCCCCATGGCAGGTGCTGGAAGGGTCTTTTGAGCCCCTGATGACGGGGGTCCTCATGCTGGGGTGATGGACAAGCTGGGTGATGTTTCACAAGAGCTGCCCGTGGAGCCAGAGGGCCAGAACCACCTCTACCTCCTCTGCTTCCCTCCCAGGTGGTCAACCAGGTCCTGGAGAGGACCAGCAGCGGTGGCTTCTGCGGCAACGACACCCTGATGAACGTGACGTTGACCTCGCTGCCCTTTGGTGGCATCGGTAGGTCCAAAGCCCTCAATCTACTTGCCCCCATGGACCAACGTGATCCTCCCTACAGTGCCCGAGCTGTGCTGACCATGGGGAAGAAGGCTCTGAGGGGAGATGGAGCACCCAAACCTGAGCCCCCATGTCCTGAGGTCTCAGTGGTCTGTGGGGAAATCCTTCTGCACCAGATGGAATCCCACCAGAAGCCCTTGGCTTCTTCGAACCATGGCTGAGCTCTCGGGCTTTGCAGCCCTGTGTCTGCTGGACACACGTGGAGCACTGGGAGGTTCCTTCTCCCCATTGTTTGTCCCCCAAGCACCTAAAAGTTAGAGAAGTTTGGTTTTTCTGAGAAAAGCTTGGGCACCGTGAGTGAATTTAGTGCCAGGGTTGGGTTCCTGCCCGGCTCAGGCTTAGCCGGGATCTCCTCGAGTGCTGCTCCCTTTGGTCTATCCTCATCGTTGTGCTCCTTGGGTAGGTGACCTTCCTCCTCTGACAGCGTGGTGCTGGATAGGAGCCCTAAACGCCACTCAGGACGAGGCTTGTACCTTCATTTTGCCTTTTAGGACTAAAAAGTAGGAGAAAAATACTTACAAACTTCTGGAGAACCTGCTTGTGGTAACTTGGAGATGGTTCCTCAGCAAAGAGGAAGGGTTTCTGCTCTCCAGGGGCAACAATGATTGTTTCCTCAGGTGAAGAGTGAGGTCTGCCCAGCCCTGAGCCCTGGGTGTAGCACTGGTGTAGTGTTGAAGGATGTGGACCTGTTGGAGTGGGGCCAGAGGAGGCCACGGAGATGCTGGGAGGGCTGGAGCCCCTCTGCTGTGAGGACAGGCTGAGAGAGTTGGGGGGGTTCAGCCTGGAGAAGAGAAGGCTCCGGGGAGACCTCGGAGCCCCTTCCAGTCCCTCAAGGGGCTCCAGGAAAGCTGGGGAGGGACTCTTGATGAGGGAGGGGAGCCCTAGGAGGAGGGGGAAGGGTTTGACACTGGAAGAGGGGAGATGGAGATGAGATGTGGGGAAGAAGTTCTTTGCTGTGAGGGTGGTGAGAGCCTGGCCCAGGTTGCCCAGAGAAGCTGTGGCTGCCCCATCCCTGGAGGGGTTCAAGGCCAGGTTAGACGGGGCTTGGAGCAACCTGCTCTGGTGGGAGGTGTCCCCCCATTGTGGAACTGGATGATCTTTAAGGTCCCTTCCAACCCAGACAGTTCTGTGATTATTCTCTGATTGTCCAGGGAAGAGCAGAGGAATTACAGGAAGCCTCTGACCATGTTTCCCCGGAACATTTTCCCTGGTTTCTTCCCCAGAATATTCTCGGGGGGAAATATCTCAGTTTTATGCTGCCCACACTCGGCATCTCCATCGGGGCTGGTGACTGATTCAGCCATAATAGGACACCCCGACAGCAAAGCCCAATTAATTCCTCACCTGACAGTGGCTCAGGGGACAATTTTTGGTGATTCCCGATACCGTAACTTATCTTCATGGAAGTGATTCAGCCAAACTGCCTCAAATTAGCGGGTGAAGCCATTTTATAACAGCCCGGTCGGGTCAAGGGTCTGAAGTCATCGGGGTGAGATGAGCTTGGCCGAAGCTTCCCCCAATAGCTGGGATGTGAAGTCATTGGGCTATTAATGGGCAACCTCAAACTTAAACCAGCCACAGGAATCAGGAGAACCGGTGCTGCTGATGTGGCTCCAGTTTTTAAGAGCTCCAGGAAGAAGGCAACCTTCGTAGTGGCTGTGCTGGTGGCTCCTAACCATGGGTAGATACAGGAGAGCACCGTAGGGCTTCTAGAGGGAAATGGAGCCTCGTAGACCCAGCAAAGCTTGTGTAGATAAATGTAGGCCAGGAAAAACGATGCACTTGGACTTCCGAAGGGTGGTGGAAGAGGCAGAGGGAAGGGTAAGAGCTCCTCCACCTCCTCTGGTTGCCCAGCAGCGGCAGCATTTGCAGGAGAAAAAGCTGTAAACTTCTCCTTGCGTGTTGTGGTTGCCGGGGTGTGGGCAGGAGCAAGCCTGGACCTGCTGCTCTTGTGTGTTGCAGGGAACAGCGGCTTGGGGAAATACCACGGCAAGTTCACCTTCGACACCTTCAGCCACCACCGGGGCTGCCTGCACCGCAACATGGGCCTGGAGGCCCTCAACGCCCTGCGCTACCCTCCCTACACCCAGCAGAAGCTGGGCCTCCTGACGGCCACCTTCGAGATCAAGCGCAAGGGCATGTGCACCCTGCTCTGAGGGTCTCCCCTGACCCTCACGGACTAGGGGACACACACACACACGCTCCTGCTCCCCCCTCTGGGGGACAAAACCACCCTCCGTGGGAGGCTGGTGTCCTCCTCCCTCCTCGGAACTTGTCCAACGTTCCTCTGCCACCTCCTTTTCAAGGTGGATGGACGTCTCCTCCTGCACCCTTGCTCCTCTCCAGCTGTCTCTGCTCCCCACCGTTGGCCGGATCACGATCTGAAATGGCAAAAAAGTGCTTTTCCTCACCCTGGGCTTCTCTTCCCAGCAGAGAAAATGGTCCCCGAGAGGGCTGAGGACCAGCAGATAAGCCCCATCTCCCCTTAGATGGACCTTTCCCTCTGGATCAACCTCGTTCTCCCTCCTCTTAGCGCCGGCTGTTGCTTTTTTCCTCCGTGTGACCCGCTCTGTAGTAAAGACTTCGCATTGAACTCTCCCTCCCGGCCTCGCCCCGTGCCTCCGTTGCCTTTTTTGGGGGGCTGGTGGCCAGGAATTCGCCCCCCGAGCCCCATGTGGTGGCTTCCTGGACCCCCAGTGTCCCCCTTCCATCACAGTGACACCCTCAGCCACGCCGTTGGGGGTTGTGTCCCCAACTCCATCACCCCGTGCCCAATGGCTGTGTCACCCTCAGCCACGCCGTTGGGGGTTGTGTCCCCAACTCCATCACCCCGTGCCCAATGGCTGTGTCACCCTCAGCCACACTGTGGGGGGTTGTGTCCCCCCTCCATCACCCCATGCCCGGTGGCTGTGACACCCTCAGCCACGCCGTTGAAGGTTGTGTCCCCCCTCCATCACCCCGTGCCCGGTGGCTGTGACACCCTCAGCCACGCCGTTGAGGGTTGTGTCCCCCCTCCATCACCCCGTGCCCGGTGGCTGTGACACCCTCAGCCATGCTGTTGGGGGTTGTGTCCCCGCCTTCCATCACCCTGGTGGCTGTGACACCCTCAGCCATGCTGTGGGGGGTTGTGTCCCCCCTTCTGTCGCCCCGTGCCCGTGACACCCTCAGCCACACCGCTGGGGGGTTGTGTCCCCCGTTTTGTCACCCCCTGCCCGGTGGCTGTGACAGTGTGACACCCTCAGCCACGCTGTGGGGGGGTTGTGTGTCCCCCCTTCTGTCATCCCGTTACCGTGACACCCTCAGCCACACCGTTGGGCGGTTGTGTCCTCCCTTTTGTCACCCCCTGCCCGGTGGCTGTGACAGTGTGACACCCTCAGCCACACCGTGTGTGTGTGTGTGTGTGTGTGTGTGTCCCCTTCCTTCACCCCCTGCCTGGCTGCGTGACAGCGCGGTGCCCGGGGGGGGGGCTGGATTCGGGGTGCGTTTTGCATCCCAAGTGGTTTGGGCTGGAGCGGAGCCAGCGGTGACGTGTGACAGGGGCCGGGCAGCCAAGGGGACCGAACAGGAAGCCGGCAGCCTCCCTCCTCCGCAGCAGCGGGCTGCAGCTGGTGGCTCCCTGCCTGCACCCCTGCCTGCACCCCTGCCTGCACCCCTGCCAGCCCCACGGGCAGGGTCCTGGCCGCCCTCCTCCCCGAGGCCACCTCCTCCGAGTTAAGGCACCCTTGGATTCCTTGGAGACCGGTGGCAGCCTCTTCCCGCAGCCTGGAATGCAGCAGCCCCCCGGCAGCGGGGCCAGGAAAGCCCCCGAGGAGGATGATGATGGTGGTGGTGGGAAGTGGAGCGTGGACGGCGACGCCGCCAGGTGAGAGTCGTGTGGCCGGGAGAGGAGGGGGTCCGGACGCCCTGCCCTGTCCCCAGGGCTGTGGGTGTGACGCTGGGACGATGTGGGGCTCCTCAACGGGAGGGCGAGGGGTTGGGACGGGGACAGGGTCCCTCTGATGGGGACAGGGTCCCTCTGATGTCCCCGTCCCTGCAGCGAGAACCCCTACGCGGAGCTGGTGACCCGCCTGAGGGCAACCTGGCTCTCGGGGAAGACGCGACCCATGGAATTCCGGGTGGCCCAACTGGAAGCCCTGGGACGCTTCTTGGACGAGAAGAAGCAGGAAATCCTGGAGGCCACCGCCTTGGACATGGGCAAGGTGAGGGGGGGGCAGGGGGGGCTGGGAACAGGGAGACACAGAAGCTGGAGGGGCCGAGGGGCTGCCCAGGGCCCTGCCGGCTCCTGGTGTCATGCAGAGGGTTGAGGTGATGCCCCAACAGAGGAGCTTTGTCACCGTCCCCACCGTGGCCTCAGGGCCAGGGGACGTGGGTGGAAGCAGCGAAAGCAAAACCCAGCTGGAGCTTGTCCCATCCCATCTCCTCCAGAGCTCGTTCCTGCCCCCGGGGTGGGCAGAGGGGGGGCTGTGAGGAGCGTCCAGGTGTAATTAGTCATTCTCAAACCCGTCAGCCTCAGTTCTTCTGGCCAGGTCCATCCCTGGCTCCTGTCACCCTTCTCCGTGTGCTCCCTGCCTTGGGTTTTCCACCAAATGTCCCCTCCTCTCTCTGGGTGCTCACGCAGGTCCAGCTCGGAGACAGGACACCCCCGGCTTTGCATCGTCCCCTCCCTCTCTGCTTCTTCCCTCACACCTACATCAGGGTCACCAAGAGCAGAGGCAGAGCAGACCCGTCCCCTGCATCTCCGTAAGTCCCCAAAGAGACTTCTCCCCTCAGGAGATGTCCCCTTCCAGCCCCACCAGCCCCATAGTTCCCCCTTGGTCGAGCTCATCTGCCCACAACCAGAGCCTCACGCAGGAGTCATCATCTTTTCTTCTCCATCCTAGTTGAGAACTTCCCTTTGGGCACCTTCCCCATCCCTACTGCCCTCCAGATTGAGGGGATCCACATATTTTCCCTATTTTTAAGCAGCCAGATCCAGTGCCGAGAGGAGACCCAGGGAATCCCTCATCCCGCTAGGGAGAGGTGTCCTGCGTTTCACCCCATTCCCCATCAGCTCCTCCACCCTTGGGTGCTCCTCCTCTCCCTGTGGTAGCCTGGGCCGTGGCTGGTGGCCATTGGCGTGAAGGTCTTGCCCATCTGACCTTCCGCATGAGATAAGAAAACCAGCGGTGGCTCCCAAGGGCCAAATCCCAGGTGGAAGCCTCTGCCGAGGAGCCCAAGACAACGCAGTGCAAAATTTGGGATCTCACATCTTGGTTAGTCCAAAACCGAACTATTTCACAATAGCACAGTCAGGAATTTATTATTTTTTCTTTAATTCCGTGGTTTCCTCTTCACCTGCCCACCCCAAGCCCGGGCCGGCAGCACCTCTCTGAGGGTTGTCCCCAAGCCCCCGGTGATAACTAGGGCTTAACGAACCCCCACAGCTCGTTCATGGACCCGGGGATGGAGCATTGCGTTGAGACCACGGGTGCGTCCAGCCCAGGCTCACTGGAGGACGCTCAGAAACAGGCCAAATACACACGATACTCCCGAATATTTGTTGGAAGCCAAGGGAGCTGCCTCCCCATCCATGGTGAGAGCCCTGTGAGGGCTCCACACTCGCTGCCGTGACACTGGGGGTGGCCCTGGGCCACCCGGCAAGGTGAGCTGCCCCGTCATGATGCTTCCGTGACTCCCGGGAAAAGGAAAAATGAGATCCCCGAACATCTACTGCTGCTCCTGTCCCCGGAGAGCGATTTGTGCTCCCACACGAGGCCGTCAGAGCATCCTCCTGCCTGTGGTTCGCCCAGTTTCTTCTTGGGGACACGCTGGACACCTCCTGTGACACGTTCCATGGGCGCTGGGTCTCTGCTTCTTCTTTTCTTCTACTCTATGGTGAGGTACCAGGCTTGGTCTGTGCTGGTGTCACCTCGGAAAAACCCCCGCGGGGCTCAGCTCCTGCCTGGGCTGCATCCCCTGCCACCAGCCCACCCAAAGCCACCCCACTGGCCCCAATGGCCACCGCAGCGGGCTGGTAGCCGTCATCAGGGTTGGCCATGCTTCCTCATCTGCCTGAGGTTCCCTTTTCCTTGGAAGAGGGCGTCCAACTGGTGCTATCTGCTTTCTCTCTGCCTGGAGGGGCAGCCCAGCTTCCCCCTTGATCCTGCTTCTCCTCGTGACATCATGCTGAGCCACACGCCGGCCCTGCTCCCAAATTCCTCCACTTTTTGGGTTTCCTCTCCCAGTGACCACCCAACCTCTGGGAACCTTTGTTTCCTGCTCTCCCCCTGTCCTAGGCTCGGTGGTGGATCTCCTCCCCATTTTCCCAGCTCACCCCGTCTAAAAACCCTGCACCAACAGGCTCCAAAATGGGAATAACTCCCTTTTCTCCCACATTTCCTCCCAAATCTTAACACCTGGGTGGTGGAGATCCCCCAGGAACCGCTGGGTTTATCCTACGATCCTGCCACTTCCCCACCGGGCCCCGTCCACCTCACCTTCCACCGTACTCCTGGGTGAGAAACCCAACTGTAAGGACAAACATTGAGGTGTCTCCCATGGATGGAAGGTGAGGAGATGCTGGTAGAGCCGGACCACAGCATGGGTGTTGTCCCCATGCTGGTGAGAAGTCCGTGGTGGGAAAATCAACGGAGGCTTGGCGGGGGGATTTGCACCCAGATCTCTTCTGGGCTTTTATTTATGGGGCCAAATCCTTGCAGATTCCTGCCTGAGTTACTCTCAAAGAGGACTCAAACGCCAGACCAGCCTTTTCTTCCCCCCAAAAAACCACCACCACTGCCTTCACAGACCCCTCTTCTCCCCAAATACTTAATTTTCATGAACCCCAAGTGAGCCCCCTCCCCAGGGCGGGCTGTGCTGGGCAGCTGGGGGGTGAGAGCAAAGTGTGGGTCCACCACGGGACGTGAAGGGTCCTCAGATCCCGGGTAAAATAATACTCATGGGAGGGAGAAGAGCTGCAGGACAGGCCGAGCTGACACGCGGGGTCCTCTGTGTCCCCAGCCCCGCTTCGAAGCTGAATTCTCCGAGATCCTCCTCTGTAAGAACGAGCTCCATGAGACGCTGAACAACCTGTCCCACTGGATGAAGGACGAGCACGTGGTCAAGAACACGGTACAGGGGGAGATGGGAGAACCGTAGAATCATGGAATTGTCCAGGTTGGAAGGGACCTTTCAGATCACTGAGTCCAACCATCAACCCAACGCTGCCCAAACCACCACTGACCCACGTCCCTCAGCACCATGTCTGCCTGGCTTTTAGATGCCTCCAGGGATGGAGACTCCATCACTTCCCTTTGGAGTTCCAGTGTTTGAGAACCCTTTTAGTGCAGAAATTTTTCCCAATATCCATCCTAAACCTCCCCTGGCGCAACTTGAGGCCGTTTCCTCTTGTCCCATTGCCTGTTCCTTGGGAGAAGAGATCGACCCCCCCTGGCTACACCCTCCTTTCAGGGAGTTGTAGAGAGCGAGAAGGTCTCCCCTCAGCCTCCTTTTCTCCAGGCTGAACACCCCCAGCTCCCTCAGCCGCTCCTCACAGGACATGTTCTCCAGACCCCTCACCAGATGAGGGAAAGGATCGGGGGAAGGACCAGGGCAGAGGTGGGTGGGATGTGGGCATGGAGATGGTGGTGCAACAAAGCACTCTTGATGTGGTGGGTGTCCTGCAGGCGACCCGGTTGGACTCGGCCTTCATCCGCAAGGACCCCTATGGGGTGGTGCTCATCATCGCGCCCTGGAACTACCCCATCAACCTCGTCCTGGTGCCCCTCATCGGGGCCATCGCTGCCGGTGGGAGCCCAACCTGTCCCCTGGCCCAGTGCCAGACACCGTAGAGGGCACCTTGTCCCCAGGCCAGGGTGCCAGAAGGGCTGGCTGTCACCGTGTCACTGCTCTGACGTCCTATTGATCTCCCTTTAGGTAACTGTGTCATCGTCAAACCCTCGGAGATGACCAAGAACTCCGAGAGGCTGGTGGCTGAAGCGCTGCCCAGTTACCTGGACAAAGTAAGAAGCTCTCCCTGTCCTTGTCCTTGTCCCTGCCCCACAGCCATGGTGTTCCCAACCCTACCTTGCCCACACCATCCCCACACTATCCACAGTCTCAGGTTCCTCCTTCCTCCATGGTGTCCACACACCCGGCAGCCTGGGATGGTCTTGGTGGGGACAGGGACAGAGTGGCCTGGGCAGATGGTGATGGGATGGAACCCTTCCTCTTATCTTGCAGGACTGCTTTGCCGTGGTGACCGCTGGCGTGCAGGAGACCACCAGGCTGCTGGAGAACAAATTTGACTACATCTTCTACACTGGTACGTCTGGTGGGCCAGAGCAAAAACCATGGAGGTTTTTGTGGAATGAGGAAGGGGGTTTCCTACTGGAGATCGCACTGTGGCTCATCCAACGTGAGATGATGGGCAGCTGCCTGCAAGCAGGACTCCTTCCCTGCCCTCTGAGCAGGCAGGGGAGGGGATGGGGAATGTGGCGTCAGGGTCTGTTGGAGGATCTGCCACCAAAGTGTCTGAGGAACTAATAACCATAACTGGGTTTTGTCCTGGCTGAGCTGGGGGAGGTCACGGTTGAGCTGGAGAAGGTGCTGGAGGAGCTGGAGGAGTGGGACTTATAGAATCATTTTGGTTGGAAGAGACCTTTCAGATCATCAAGTCCAACCATCAACCCAACACTGCCAGAGCCACCACTAAACCACGTCCCTCAGCTCCACATCTACAGCTCTTTTAAACGCCTCCAGGGATGGTGATTCCACCACATCCCTGGGCAGCCTCTTCCAATGCTTGACCTGACATGTCTTCCCTGGCCTTGGCTCCTCATAAGGCTGAGGCCATGAGATGGGCTGTGGCCGGTGGGATCCTCACCATGACCCATCTTTTCCTGTCCTACAGGCAGCCCCTCTGTGGGGAGGATCGTCATGATGGCGGCTGCCAAGCACCTCACGCCGGTGACGCTGGAGTTGGGGGGCAAGAACCCCTGCTACGTGTCTGACACCTGCGACGTGCAGATCGTGGCCCAGCGGGTGGCCTGGGGACGTTTCTTCAACGCGGGACAGACCTGCATCGCCCCCGACTACGTCCTCTGCAGCACGGAGATGCAGGAGAAGCTGCTGGTGGCCCTGAGCAAAGTCGTCAATGATTTTTATGGCTCCAACCCTCAGGAGTCCCCCAACTTTGGCCGCATCATGGGGGACAAGCAGTTCCGGCGGCTGCAGGAGCTGCTGTGCAGCGGGCAAGTGGTCATCGGAGGAGAGACGGACGAGGCCCAGCGCTACGTCGGTGAGGGCATGGACTTCGCAGAAGTCTTCATCCTTGCACAGAGTGGGCTTGAATTTTGGAGAGGGTCTCCCAACCTGGCGGGGGGGGAGGTTTCTGGATGGAAGTGGCCTTGAGGGAAGGTTTGCAGGGGGAATCGGGGAGCTTGGCGAGGTGTCCTGGCTTAAAGGAGGAATGGGACTTGAGGAGAGGACCAAGGTGTCACCTCCAACCTCTGTGCTTGGGGTTTCTTTCTCCGCAGCTCCCACGGTGCTGGTGGACGTGGAGCCCTCAGACCCTATCATGCAGGAGGAGATCTTCGGCCCCATCCTGCCCATTATCACTGTGGCCAACGTGGATGAAGCCATTGACTTCATCAATAGCCGCGAGCGGCCGCTGGTTGTGTATGCTTTCTCCTCCAACAGCAAGGTAGAACCCACAGGCTGCCTGAAGCCAGGGCTACGCTTGCCCTGAGCTCCTTGACAGGTGTTCTCAGCCATGTTCATGCTCCAAAAATCTTCTTTAGGGCAGGCAGCCCTGGCTGTGGGGGAGGGATTGCAGCTGGAGGTGTGGGAACAGGGCGCAAGATGCACCTCCATCTCCTTTGCTTCCCTCCCAGGTGGTCAACCAGGTCCTGGAGAGGACCAGCAGTGGTGGCTTCTGCGGCAACGACACCCTGATGCACGTGACGTTGACCTCGCTGCCCTTCGGTGGCATCGGTAGGTCCAAAGCCCTCAATCTACTTGCCCCCTGGGCCAGTGTGATCCTCCCCACAGTGCCCGAGCTGTGCTGACCATGGGGAGGAAGGCTCTGAGGGGAGATGGAGCACCCAAACCTGAGCCCTCATGTCCTGAGGTCTCAGTGGTCTGTGGGGAAATCCTTCTGCACCAGATGGAATCCCACCAGAAGCCCTTGGCTTCACTGAACCATGGCTGAGCTCTCGGGCTTTGCAGCCCTGTGTCTGCTGGACACGTGTTGAGCACTGTGAGGTTTCTTCTCTCCGTGTTGGCCATCCCAACCACAGCGTTCCCTGGGGATGTGGAAACATCTTGCTCCAAAGGCAGGAAATTTTGAATGTGGCCACCACAGAAACGTCTCTAGACCTTCCTTTCCACGTGCAGTACCTCTGGAGGGTGCCAGCAGCCAGCCTGTCCCCATCCCACTGCCATGTAGGAGAAAACATGGAAATTGTCATTTATCCATGGTTTTCAGGAACTCAGAATTTCAGTTTTTCGTGGATCTCCATTTCAGACTCCCAAATGTAGACACGTTCCCTTGTATAAACTCCCAAAGACCTATATTGCATAAACCTGTTGAGGAGTCAAGAGTAGGGGACGTAGATGAGGGTCAAAAACTCAAGAAGCCCTTGCCATCGTCCCATCTCAGAACCTGCAAATCACCCGAGGGTGCTGTTTTTAAGGCAAATTGATTTACACGTGCCATTTTGCACGGCCCTTCCTGCTGCTTCACACAAAGCCTTTGCAAACCAGCAGACCCTGAGAAAGGTCTACATTTTGCTCTGAACCTTTCGCTGAGGTTTCCCGCTGGAGAAGGGCAGCTGAGGAGGCTGTGGCTCCACTTCCTGCAGGGTGGGAATCTTCTCCCTATCTACAGAGGTCACCAGCAAGAATTCCCAGAGACGTGAAGGAAGGAAGGAAGGAAGGAAGGAAGGAAGGAAGGAAGGAAGGAAGGAAGGAAGGAAGGAAGGAAGGAAGGAAGGAAGGAAATTAAGGCCACCCAGGGAAGTGGTTGAGTCACCACCCCTGGAGGTACTTAAAAGCCGTGTAGATGTGGTGTTGAGGGAGGAGTGGACTTGGCAGCGTTGGGTTTAGAGCTGGACGCCATGATCTTCAAAGGTCTTTTCCAACCTTTTCCAACGCCTCTGATGTCAGCTCCAAGTCGTGACATCTCCTGTCTCAGATGATGTGTGTGATTCTGAGCTCCCATGGGATGTTCTCTATCCAGAGCATCAGCTGGAAAACCATCCTGTTGTTATTTTGAAGACCTCGGAACACAGCTGTGTCTGGTTCTGCATCCTCCCACCACAACCCCAGGCAGATGCATGAGTAGGAACAGGGCAAGCGTGCACCATATTCCTTCCTGAAAGCCTTCCAGCTTCCATCCCTTCCTGGTTCAGATGATTTGCTAAGCCAGAAGGGTCCCAGGTGTCCGGCAAAAGGTGCTGGACTCCATACATTCCAGGCTCTCCTTGAATCCAGGGAAACCTTTAGTCACTACGATACCCCCATGACACGGCATTTCACGGCTCACGGGCAGAAATAGCACTTTGGGGCTGTATTTCTTCTGGATGTTGACTTGGGCTGAAAAAAACACCATGTCCAGAAAGTGCTTCTCTCTCCCCCGGGAGAGGAAGGAGCGATGGAGGCACCCACTTTTGATCAGACGATTTCCACAACCATGGAAAACTGGCTCCTGTCCTCCACCCGAGACTCAGTTGGCCAAGAGGCATCCAGTGACCTCCGTTCATCCCGGGGCTGCTGACGCCATGAGATACCAAACATTGACTCATCAACTTGACCTGGACTTCAATTTTATCAGGAAAACCGACCGGCTGGAGCTGACTGGCAGAATTTTATCACATCGGTTATCAGCCCAGGGATGGATTTCCTTATTTTCTGCCAGCTCCTGGCCAGCTTTCCCCTCCCAACAGTCATTTCACCCATCCTCGGAGATAGGTCACATCCTCACCAAAGCCCCCTCCACGATCTCCCTTCTCCACTCCTGGAGTCTTGCTAGTGGTGGGGCTGGAGCCAGGATGGAGGGGACATGTTTTGGAGGGGTGTCCCTGGGGTAGGGATGCTCCGACGGTGGGAACATCTCGTTGCTGCTGCCCTCTCCAGCACCACACCCTCAGTGATGCCCTTCCCAGTAGCTTGGCTGAGATTTTGCCATCAAAAATAGGTGGGTTTTCTGTTGGTTTTTTTTTTTTTTTTTAATCGCTAAGGTTTTCAGATTCAGAGCAAAAAGAAAACAGGAACTTGAGAGGGGATGCAGGAAGCACCTGCGAAAGAAGAGTTAAAGATATAAAAACAAAACTATTTTTTTTCTTTAAGGAGCGTTTTAGGTGCTTAAGCATCCGTGGAAGACGGGGACACATCTCCCAGTGTCCTCAAGGGCACCCGTTAAACAAGGTGGAGCTGTTTCAGGGTGGGTTAAAGCACCGCTTCCTCCCCGGAGGGTGAGGGTTGGAGGCTCTCGCTGCCTCTTCTCTGCCACGATGCCTTTCCTGGTCCCCTCCCTCCCTCCTGTTGGGAAGATGACGTTTTGCGAAACTCTCATTCTATCCACATTTTTCTCGAGCCGCGTTCAACGTGGTGAGCTTTGCACCGGGGCCACACTTGTTACCTGAAATGGTGACATCCCGACTGATGAGAGGGTTGTTGGGAACTTTTCCTCCTCCCAACCCAGTCTTCCTCCTCCAAACATCCCTCAATCCCCATTTGGGTGTCCGTCTAGGCCACTTCCATGGTCTTCTTTAGATCATTTTCTGGGGAAACTTGGCCATGGCCAACTTTTTCCACCAACCTTGGTGTTAGAAAGCAGCTGGATGAAGACATGGTGCTGTCCACGGACACAAAGAGTCTCCATCGCTTTGTTTTGGGCTCGTTGGCTCCAAAACGGTGGGTAAGTGATGGCCAGATCCTGCCACCAACCGGGGGGACTTGTGCTGTGTGTTGCAGGGAGCAGCGGGCTGGGGATGTACCATGGCAAGTTCACCTTTGACACCTTCAGCCACCACCGGGGCTGCCTGCACCGCAACATGGGCCTGGAGGTCTTCAATGCCCTGCGTTACCCACCCTACAGCCAGCAGAAGCTGGGGATGGTCCGGGCTGCCTCAGAGGTGAAGCGCAAAGGTGCCTGCACCCTGCTCTGAGGGTCTCCTGCCACCCGTCATGGTGACCACATGCAATGAAAGGTGGTTCCTTGCAACTGGTGGCCTCCCGTGTGCTTCCCTTCAGCCTCTCTGCCTGCCCCACACGTCTGCTGTGCCCCACATCTCCCCAGGCAGGTCCCACAGCCACCTTGATGGCTTGATGCGTTCCACCCACACTGGGTGCCATCAGCCTCCTGCTCCATCACTGCTGGCCCCACCACAGCAGAGGGGTGGAAGGGCTCCGGAGTGATGCTGGTGGTCACCTCCCACCTTGGGGACCTTCCCCTGAGAAGGTCCACACCAACGTTGTCCTCCCAAATCCTTGAGCTGGGATGATCCCAGTTTCCTCTGCCCCACGCCCTCCCATATCTCTCATGGGATCTCACAATCTCCTCAGCAATCCAAAAGAGACCTTGGAGCAAGCACAAACCAGGAGGAGAGGGACAGGTAAGGTGCCAGCAGGGACAGGAGGTCTTCTCCTGCAGCATTTTTGGGGTGTGCTGTCCTCCGGAGCCCCTCTCTCCTCTGTCCTGGTTGCTTTGGCTCCATCCTGGTGGGTTTCTGGCCTCTGTTGCTCCATCCCCGCTTCTCCTCCTCTCCTCCAGCCCCACTACCGCCACCCTGTGCTTCAAAACTGGAGAAACCAAGTCAAACCCAGCCTGCTGCTTCTCAAGAACAAAAACCTGTTGGACATGTCCCACCTAGCGTGGTGCACCATCCCTGGGGAGCAGAGGGACATGTCAGCATGCTCTATCACCAGCTTGGGGGCCTGGCTGTGGTAGGGAAAGGGTTCCCCCACCTGCTGCAGGGGCAGAAGGGAATGGGGTGGCTTTGTCCATAGAGCAGCTCCCTCTGGCTGCAGAGGAACAGGATGGATTTGCTCTGGGGAAGCCCTCGCTGAGAGCAATTTGGGGCCCTTGGTTCCATCTCCACATCCGGAGCCGTGTCCGCATCGTGCCGTGTCTGGTGTAGCCAGACACATATCTTGAGATACCAAATCCATGTCTTCAACCACAACCTTCTACTGCTGGCTTGGGGTGGCCTGGGGCCAGGCAGGGTGCTGTGACACGGGTAGGACACCAGAGGTGTGGCTGTCCCACTTGTCCATGCAACTGCAAAGCCAAAGGGTGTCTGCCCCAGAAGAGACTGTCATGTCTCTGCGCTGGTGAGACTGGTGGAGCTGGTGGTGCCTCCAGCTCTGGAGCTCTCAGCTCAGAGGCCGTTAGACACGGGCAACCACAGATCTCCTCAAACCCAGCAAGCACGGTGAGGAGAATGCTTTCGGTTTTGGGAGCAGGAAGCCACACGGAGCAGAGTCACGGACTTGTGTTTTTAAGACACTGAGAGCTCGTGTTCCCATTAAGCCCCCCACATCCTGAGCTGCATCCCCAGCAGGGTGAGGGGGGGGGATTCTGTCCCAGGGGAGACCCCCCCCCCCAGTGCTGCCTCCAGCTCTGGGGCCACCAACAGCAGAAGGACATGGAGCTGTTGGAGCGGGGCCAGAGGAGGCCACGGAGATGCTGGGAGGGCTGGAGCCCCTCTGCTGGGAGGACAGGCTGAGAGAGTTGGGGGGGTTCAGCCTGGAGAAGAGAAGGCTCCGGGGAGACCTTGGAGCCCCTTCCAGTCCCTCAAGGGGCTCCAGGAAAGCTGGGGAGGGACTCTGGATGAGGGAGGGGAGCCCTAGGAGGAGGGGGAAGGGTTTGACACTGAAAGAGGGGAGATGGAGATGAGATGTGGGGAAGAACTTCTTTGCTGTGAGGGTGGTGAGAGCCTGGCCCAGGTTGCCCAGAGAAGCTGTGGCTGCCCCATCCCTGGAGGGATTCAAGGCCAGGTTGGAGGGGGCTTGGAGCAACCTGATCTGGTGGGAGGTGTCCCCCCATTGTGGAACTGGATGATCTTTAAGGTCCCTTCCAAACCAAACCATTCTATAGTCTTGCTATAGCTGCCAGGAGACTCTGCACTGACCCCTGTGAGGACAACCATCATGGAGTGGCCATGATGACCTCCTCTGTGTCCCGAGCTGCCATTTGAAGCCAGGGGTCTCCAAGATCTCCGTTTGCAGGAGTGAACTCAACGACACGCTCAACAATGTGAGCACCTGGACAGGGACAAGCACATGGAGAAGAACTGGGTACAGGGCGGTGACTGGCCAGGGACATGTGAGGTGGGACTCAGGTGTCCCTCACACCATCCTTCCATGGCAGGCGACACAGCTAGACTCAGCCTTCATCCACAAGCACCCACTGTCAAGAGATATTCGTTATTTAGCTTAAATAAGTAAGTTTTAATCGGAATAAATTACTTTGGGTTACAGTACAATGTGGTTTATGCTCTTTGCTGAGCTTTACTTCACAGGAGGAGGGCCCAAAGCAGGGCTGGGGGGTCCCACAGGACACGGTTGGTGACCACCAGCCAGGCAGCCCGGGCTCGGCTCTCTCCCCACAGCCCCCCTGGTGCCAGAGGACGTGCAGCAGGACAACCCCATCACGGAGGAGGAGATCTTCAGGCCTATCCTCACCATCATCACCTTCACTAACGCCCAGGAGCCAGCCCTCCACGTCTTCTCCTCCTGCAAGAAGGTGCGGAGCTGGGGGGGGGGGGGAGCGGCATCCCCCTCAGCCTGAGTCCCATCCTGGGCCTGGACAGCCACAGCCACAGCGGGGGCTGCTCCTTCGGCCTTGTCCCTGGTCACGGATGGAGAGAGCCCCCATGTCCCCCCCCCAGGCACATCCCCGTGTGCCCCCGGCAGCAGGCAGGAGGCAGACAAGGGGTGTCCGGTGGGTGCTCACCCCCTCCCTGTTCGGCCACCCCCAGCGGGTCCCTGCTGCTCGGGGCTGAGCCCCCGGTGCTGGCCCTGAACCCCTCCCCAGAGCCTCCCGGGCTACACCTGGTACCGGTGCCGGCCCTGCCGCCCCCAGGGCCTGTACCGGGGCTCAGAGCTCGGACTCTCCTGTGCCTGGAGTCGCGGTTCCTGCCATGAACTCCCCCGGGGCGGTGCCAGGCCCCGGGGCTCGGCGCTCTGCCAGACAGAGCCACCTGAACCGCTACCGACACCGCACACCGCAACAAACACCCACTTCCGCTTCCGCCTACGCTCGGAATCCGCCCCTCCGCCTCACGTCTGACCAATCGACGCGCCGTCCCGCCACCGCCCCGCCCAATCCACGAAGCTCCCGCCCCCCTCCCTCCCACCCCCGGCGGCCTCTCACCAATGGAAAGCGAGTCCGGCGCGGCCTGCCCCGCCCACCGCTACCCAGGCCACGCCCACAACGCGGCGGCCCGCCCCTTCCCCGGCCCGTGACCCCCGGCGCCGCTCTGCGCCTGCGCCGTGCCCCTTCGCGCATGCGCAGTGCGCCTTGGGGGCGGGCCAGGGGTCAGGACGCCTGGGTCCTTGGGGGAGGTGAGTGGGGGGGGGGGCCGGTGGCCCCGGGGCGGCGGGGAGGCCCTCGGGAGGGGGCTGTGGTGGCCCCCGGTGGCTTGTCGTGGCCCCCGGATCCCGTCTGGGGGAGAGGGGGCAGCCCGGACGCCTGGGACTCCCTGTGGGGTCACACACATGGGGCGGCTGGGGCCTTGTTGGGCGTTGGGGGGGGGCTGTGACTTGGGTGCTGGAGAGTGGGGAGGGGGGCTTGGGGCAGGACTTTGGGGTCCCCTGAGGCGGGGGAGGCAGCCTGGGTCTTGTTGGGGGGGGGTGGTGGAGGGGCCAGGGTGCCTGGGTTCATTTGGGGGGGACCTGGGTCCCTTGGGGGAGTCTGGGGGGGGAACAGGATGCCTGGGCCCTTTTTGGGGGGGGGCACCTGGATCCCTTGGGGGAGGCGGGGGGAGCAGGATGCCTGGGTCCATTTTAGGGGGGACACTTGGGTCCCTTGGGGGAGGGGGGGGGGGGAACAGGATGCCTGGGTCCATTTGGGGGGGACACTTGGGTCCCTTGGGGGAGGGGGGGGGGAACAGGATGCCTGGGTCTATTTGGGAGGGGGTAGGACATCTGGATCCCTTGGGGGACACACTTGGGTCCCTTGAAGGAGATGGAGGGGGGGAACAGGACTCCTGGCTCCCCTGTGGGCAGTGGGGGGGGGGGGGGGGCAGACACCAACCCCCCCACCCCGGGTTGCCTGCTGGCCTGTCACCTGGGGGCTGGCGGCGAGTGACACGCTGCCCTCCCTCTGCCACCGGCAGGACTGGACATGGCGGCGCTGCGTTTGCTGTACCGCTGCCTGCGCAGGTGAGGGCCACGCCGGGCACCCCCTCCCCCCCCCCCCCCCCCCCCCCCCCCCCCCCAACCCTGGACCCCCCTTCACGCCTCTCTCTCTCCGTCTCTCCCCTTCCCGCAGGCCCCCCCGCCCCCCTGGGCTACCTGCGCCCCCTCAGCACCACCACCCCCAGGGACTGTTACAGTGAGTAGGGGGCACGCAGCCCCCCCCATCCTTGCCTCCTGCCCTGGGGCTGCCTCCGTGGGGTGGGCAGGGCTTTCCCTCCCCCCCCCTCCGTGGGGTGGGCACGGCTTTCCTCCCCTGCCCTTGCTCATGGGGCATGGCTTTTCCCATGCTGCTCTGTGGGGTGGGCACAGCTTTCCCCCCCTGCCCTGCTCCGTGGGGCGGGCACAACTTCCCTCTCCACCCTCCATGGGTTGGGTACGGTTTCCCTCCCCTGCCCCCCGCCCCGGCTCTGTGGGGTGGGCATGGCTTTCCCCTCCCTCTTCTCCATGGGGTGGGCATGGATTTCCCCCCCCCCTGTGCTCCATGGGGCGGGCACGGTTTCTCCCCCCCTCCTCTCTGTGGGGTGGGCATGGCTTTCCCCCCCCCAGCTCTCCGGAGGGTGGGCACGGCTTTTCCCCTCCCGCCCCCAGCCCTGCTCTGTGGGGTGGGCACAGCCTCCCTCTCCCCCCCCAGAGTACGTCAATGTCCAGGAGCCGGCCATGGACATGCGCTCCATCACCGACCGGGCTGCCCAGACCCTGCTGTGGACGGAGCTTTTCCGGGGTGAGTCCCGCATCCCTCTGGGATTCCTCCAGGCGAGGAACAAACCCCTTTCCACCTCCCCCCGCGGTGCCAAACTCCCCCCCCCCCTCCCCGCCTCCCTCTTTCCCCCAGGCCTGGCCATGACGCTGAGTTACCTTTTCCGGGAGGCCGGGCCACCATCAACTACCCCTTTGAGAAGGGTCCGCTGAGCCCACGCTTCCGGGGGGAGCACGCCCTGCGCCGCTACCCCTCCGGGGAGGAGCGCTGCATCGCCTGCAAGCTCTGCGAGGCCGTCTGCCCGGCGCAGGTCAGCCTTCAGCCACCCTCATCCTCCTCCCGATGGTTTCCCCGGCGCGGGGAGGGGGAATACGGTGCGTGTGTGCGTGTGTCCCCCCCAACTCGGAGCGGGAGGTGATGGTGGGGTGTGTGTGTGTGTGTGTGTGTGTCCCCATCTCCTGGTCGTGGTGACAGGCCATCACCATCGAAGCCGAGCCCCGTGCCGACGGCAGCCGCCGAACCACCCGCTACGACATCGACATGACCAAGTGCATCTACTGCGGGTTCTGCAGGAGGCCTGTCCCGTGGACGCCATCGTGGAGGTCAGTTGGTTGGGGGGGGGAGGAGGGGGGCGCAGAGGTGTGGGGCAACAACACACAGAGACACACAGACACACTCTCACACAGACACACACACAGAGACACACAGACACACTCACAGACACACTCTCACACACACACTCACAGACACACTCTCACACAGAGACACACAGACACACTCACACACAGACACACACACAGAGACACACAGAGACACTCACAGACACACTCTCACACAGAGACACACAGACACACTCTCACACAGACACACACACAGAGACACTCTCACACACACTCACAGACACACTCTCACACACACTCACAGACACACTCTCACACAGAGACACACAGACACACTCACACAGAGACACACAGACACTCGCAGACAGACACACAGACACACACAGAGACACACAGAGACTCACAGACACACTCTCACACACACACTCACAGACACACTCTCACACACACACTCACAGACACACTCTCACACAGAGACACAGACACTCGCAGACAGACACACAGACACACTCACACACAGACACACACACAGAGACACACAGACACACTCACAGACACACTCTCACACGCACTCACAGACACACTCTCACACAGAGACACACAGACACACTCACACAGAGACACAGACACTCGCAGACACACAGACACTCTCACACACACACTCACAGACACACTCTCACACACACACTCACAGACACACTCTCACACACACACAGACACTCTCACACAGAGACACACAGACACACTCACACAGACACAGACACTCGCAGACAGACACACACACAGAGACACACAGACACACTCACAGACACACTCACACAGAGACACACAGACACTCGCAGACAGACACACAGACACACTCACACACAGACGCGCAGACGCAGACACACACGCAGACACACACGCAGACACACGCAGGCACACGCGCAGATGCAGACACACGCAGACAGATGCAGGCACACACGCAGACACGCACACATGCAGACGCAGACAGACGCAGACACACACGCAGACACACGCAGACACGCACACACGCAGACGCAGACAGACGCAGACACACACGCAGACACCACGCAGACACGCACAGACGCAGACACACGCAGACACGCACAGACGCAGACGCAGACACACACGCAGACACACACACAGGCGCAGACACACGCACACATGCACACGCAGACACGCACGCACACGCACATGCGCAGACATGCGCACACGCACACGCGCAGACACGCACACATGCAGATGCAGACACACGCAGACAGACGCAGACACACGCAGACACGCACACGTGCAGACGCAGGCACACGCGCAGACACGCAGATGCAGAGACACAGACACGCAGACGCAGACACACACGCAGACACAGACAGACAGACACACACACACGCAGAGACACACACAGACACATACCCCCCCCCCCACCCCCTTCCCCTTTTTGGGGTAGTGGGGGTCCGTTGAGCCCCTGCGGGGTGATCGTCTCCCATCCCGGCAGGGCCCCAACTTTGAGTTTTCCACGGAGACGCACGAGGAGCTGCTCTACAACAAGGAGAAGCTGCTCAACAACGGCGACAAGTGGGAGGCTGAGATTGCGGCCAACATCCAGGCCGATTACCTCTACCGGTGATGGACCCCCCCCGCCCCGTCAGCACCTCTCCTCTCCCCCCCCTCACCCCAAATAAAGGGTCTGTGGGGGGGGTGTGTTTGGTTCTGCCACCCTCCCTCCACACTGCGGGCACCGGCCCCTTCCTAACCCGGAGCTCCGGCTTTTTCCATGTCTCTTCCTTTCTGGCACTGGGGAAGGGGTTGAATGCTGGGGGGGGGTGGGTGGTGTCCTGGGGGTGCGTGATTGCGTCTTGAGGAGCACTGGGGGTGCAGGCTGGGGATGCTGTTGGCTGCATTGGGGTGGGGGCACAGGAATGTGTGTGTGGGGGGCCTCTGTGGCAGGGAAAGGGGTGGGATAGGGAAAGGGGTGGGATGGGGGGGATGAGGAGGGTAGTTGGGGGGGGCGGGCAAGGATAAGGGGAGGTCTGGAGGATTTTGGGGGGGCAAGCAGGTTAAGGGGAGGTCTGGAGGATTTTGGGGGGGCAAGCAGGGATAAGGGGAGGTCTGGAGGATTTGGGGGGGCAAGCAGGGATAAGGGGAGGTCTGGAGGATTTTGGGGGGGCAGGCAGGAAAAAGGGGAGGTCTGGAGGATTTGGGGGGGGCAGGCAGGAATAAGGGGAGGTCTGGAGGATTTTTTTTGTGGGGGGGAAGAGCTTACCCACCCCCCACCCCCCTCCCAGCGAGGGGATACCCCTGCCTGCAGCCACGGGGGGGTCACTCCCGTACCCCTACTTCCCGGGGCAGCCACGGAGCGGGGGGGTCCCGGTGGTACCGGCTTTCCCGGGGCTGGGGGGAAGCGGGGGGGGGGGGGAATGGTTTCCATTTCCACGCTCCTCGGGGGATGAAGGCGGGGGGGGGTCGTGGCTCCGAGGGACCCCGGCCGGGGATGGTGTCGCGGGGGGGGGGATTCCCGAATGGGTGCGATGCCGGGGAAGATGGGGGGGTTCCTCCGGCCGGTCCCTCCCCGCGGCCGGGCCCTTCCTGGGGAAGAGGAAGTGCCGATCCCGGCCGCGCTGCCGGGTAGGGACGGGGGGGGTGTGTGGGGGGGGTGTGGGACGGTGGATCCCGGGTGGAAAGAGGTGGGAGGTGGGGGGGGGGGGTGTCCGGTTCCCGGTGCGGTCCCCATGGGGGGATGCGCTGGCCCTGACTCAGATGCAGCTGAGCGGGGGGGGGGGGCGGAAATAAGTATAGTTGGGGGGGGGTGTGTGTGTGGAAAGTATTTTGCAACCTCAGTGCTGGGAAAAGCGGCGTGTGACTGGGGCGGGTCACTTGCCGCTGGCCACGGCTGCAGGGAGAGTGGCCGGTCCCCCCCCCCCCCGGGGTGACCCCCAGACCTGTTGGACTGCCCCCCCCCCCCTCCATCCTCATTGATACCCCCCCTTTCCCTGCTCTGTCGCCCCCCCCCCGCAGCCCAGGGCCGTGCCCGAGCCGGTGGCCCCGGTGGCCACCATGGGCTCCCTGTTCCGCAGCGAGGAGGTCTGCCTGGCCCAGCTCTTCCTCCAGTCCGCCTCGGCCTACAGCTGCGTCAGCGAACTGGGCGAGCGGGGGCTACTGGAGTTCAGGGACGTACGTGGGGGACCTGGGGGAAAGGGGGGGGGGGGGGGGGGGGGGCTATGGGGGGAGTGCAGTTGTTTTAGGGTCCCAGTGGTGCAGGGTTGGATTCGGGGTCCCGTGGGTGCAAAGTGTTGGTCTGGGGGGGGTTTGGAGTGTCCTGGGTGCGAGGAGAGGTGGGTGCAGTTGTTTTGGGGTGCCCTAGGTGCAGGGGTGTTGATCTGGGTGGATTTGGGGTGTCCTGGGTGCAGGGAGGTTTGTCTGGGTGGCTCGGGGTCCCGTGGGTGCAAAGTGTTGCTCTGCGTGGGTTTGGGGTGCCGTGGGTGCAGGGAGGGGTGGGTGCAGTTGTTTTGGGGTGCCCTGGGTGCAGGAGGTTGATCCGGGTGGGTTTAGGATTTCTGGGTGCAGGGGTGTTGGGGTGAGTGGTTTGGGGAGCCCTGGGTGCCGGAGGGTTGGTCTGGGTGAGTTTGGTGTCCCATGGGTGCCCTGGGTGCAGGGAAGGGTGGGTGCAGTTGTTTTGGGGTGCCCCAGGGGCAGGGGTGTTGATCTGGGTGGGTTTGGGTGCCCTGGGTGCAGGGCGAATGGGTTGGGTGATTTTGGGGTGCTGCAGGTGCAGGGGGGTTGGTTGGGGTCCCGTGGGTGCAAAGTGTTGGTCTGGGTGGGTTTGGAGTGCCCTGGGTGCAAGGAGGGGTGGGTGCAGTTGTTTTGGGGTGCCCTGGCTGCAAAGGACTGGATTTGGGTGGGTTTGGGGTGTCATGGGTGCAGGTGTTGGGGTGGGGTATTTTGGGGTGCAGTGGGTGGTTTGGGGTGCCCTGGGTGGAAGGGACTGGATTTGAGTGGTTTGGGGTGCTGGGGGTGCAGGGGGACTGGTCTGGGTGGGTTTGGGGGTGCCATGGGTGCAAGAGTTGGGGCGGGGTGGGTATTTTGGGGTGCAGTGGGTGGTTTGGGGTGGAAGGGACTGGATTTGGGTGGTTTGGGGTCCTCTAGGTGCAGGGGTTTGGGGTGCAATGGGTGCAGGGGATGGGTGGAGGGGAGTTGGGGTGGGTATTTTGGGGTTCAGTGCATGGTTTGGGGTGCCCTGGGTGGAAGGGACAGCATTTGGGTGGTTCGGGGTGCTGCGGGTGCAGGCGGTTTGTTCTCCCCCACATGCTGGGGGGGGCTGTGGCGTGATGCTGGGGCTGCCTGCCTTGAACCCCCACCCCCCCACCCCATCCCTGACCCCCAACCCTCTGCCCCCCAACAGCTGAACCCCAAAGTGAGCGCCTTCCAGCGGCGCTTCGTGGGCGAGGTGCGGCGCTGCGAGGAGATGGAGAAGACCTTCAGTGAGTGCTGGGGGCTGGCTTTAGTTGGGGGGGGGGGGGGTGGGGTTGAATTTGGGGGGTGGGTGGGTGTATTTGGGGGGGAGTGTGTGTATTTGGGGGGGGGGGGGTGTGTGTATTTGTGTGGGGGGGTTGAATTTGGGGGGGGGTGTGGGGTGTGCCCCCCAAAGTCTGACCCCGGTTCTCTCAGCCTTCCTGCAGCAGGAGCTGCGGGGCGCGGGGCGGGTGCTGGGGCCCTGCCCGGACCCCCCCCGGGCTCCGCTGGCGCGGGAGGCTCTGCGGCTTCAGGAGCAGTCGGAGCAGTTGGCCCGGGAGCTGCGGGAGGTCAGCGGCAACCGAGCATCCCTCCGGGGCCGCCTGCGTGACCTGCGCCAGTACCTCCACGTCCTGCGCGAGGGACAACGCTTCACCAGCCTGCCGGTGGGTCCTAAAAAGGGGGGGGGGGGCGGTTGTATGTGTGTGTGTGTGTGTGTGTGTGTGTGTGGGCGGGGGTGCGTCCCCCGTCGTGTTCCCCCCTCTGGGGTGCCACCCTGCGCCGCCCCGCTTCGTCCCCCCCAGGATGTGGGGCAGAACAAATCGCCTGCGCCCGCAGCACCCCGAACCACCCAAATGCTGTCCCTCCCACCAGGGCACCCCAAACCACGCACTGCACCCCAAAATACCCACCCCAACTCCCCTCCACCCGTCCCCTGCACCCGTGGCCCCCCAAACCCCTGCACCCACAGCACCCCAAACCACCCAAACCCTATCCCTTCCACCCAGGGCACCCCAAACCACCCACTGCACCCCAAAATACCCACCCCAACTCCTCTCCACCCATCCCCTGCACCCACGGCACCCCAAAGCCACCCAAATGCTTTCCCTTCCACCCAGGGCACCCCAAACCATGCACTGCACCCCAAAATACCCACCCCAACTCCCCTCCACCCATCCCCTGCACCCGTGGCCCCCCAAACCCCTGTACCCACAGCACACCAAATGACCCAAATGCTGTCCCTTCCACCCAGGGCACCCCAAACCATGCACTGCACCCCAAAATACCCACCCCAACCCCTGCAACCCGTGGCCCCCCAAACCCCTGCACCCAGAGGACCCCAAAGAACTCAAATCCAGTTCCTTGCACCCAGGGCACCCCAAACAACCCACTGCACCCCAAAATACCCACCCCAACTCCCCTCCACCCATCCCCTGCACCTACAGCACCCCAAGCCCCTGCACCCACAGCACCCCAAACTACCCATATGCTGTCCCTTCCACCCACGGCACCCCAAACCACCCAAATCCAGTCCCTTCCACCCAGGGCACCCCAGACCACCCACCGCACCCCTGCACCAGGGCACCCCAAAATACCCACCCCACCCCAACTCCTCTGCACCCAACCCCTGCAACCCATGGCCCCCTAAACCCCTGCACCCACAGCACCCCAAACCACCCGAATCCAGTTCCTTGCACGCAGGGCACCCCAAACCACCCACTGCACCCCAAAATACCCACCCTACCCCAAACTCCTGTACCCGTGGCACCCCAAACCCCTGCACCCAGAGGACCCCAAACCACCCAAATCCAGTCCCTTCCACTCAGGGCACCCCAAACCACTTCATCTCTTTGCTCCCCATCGCTGCAGGCCCCCCTAGGCTCCCCGGCGCGGCCACGGGCGCTCTCCGAGCGTGAGCCCATCCTCGACCCTTCCGTGCACCAGCACCTGGACCGCAAGATCAAGTAAGTGGGGCTGGTGGGGGGGGGGCAGGCGAGCGGAAAGGGGGCTGTGGGACAGGGGATTGGCTATGGGGCAATGGGCCTGGCTGTAGGATAAGGCTTGGAGATGGGCCATGGGGCAAGAACATGGCCATGGGGCAGGAATCGCAGATAGGGGTGTAGGGTAAGGCTTGGAGATGGGCCATGGGGAAGTGGTGTGGCCATGGGGCAATGGACACAGCTGTAGGATAAGGCTTGGAGATGGGCCATGGGGCAACAACATGACCATGGGGCAGGAACTGTGGGTAAGGGTGTAGGGTAATGGTTGGAGATGAGCCATGGGGCAGTGGTGTGGCCACTGGGCAGGAATTGTGGGTAAGGATGTAGGGAAATGGTTGGAGATGGGCCGTGGGGCAGTGGCTTGGCCATGGGGCAATGGGCACGGCTGTAGGGTAAGAGTTGGAGATGAGCTGTAGGGCAACGGCATGGCCGTGGGGCAGGAATAGTGGGTAAGGGTTGGAAATGGGTCGTGGGACAGTGGCTTGGCCATGGGGCAGCTGGGAGAGCTATGGGATAAGGGTTGGAGGTGACCCATGGGGCAGTGGTGTGGCCACGGGGCAATGGACACGGCTGTAGGATAAGGCTTGGAGATGGGCCACGGGGCAACAACATGGCCATGGGGGAGGGATGGTGGGTAAGGCTTGGAGAAGACCCATGGGCCAGTGGTGTGGCCATGGGGCAGCTGGGAAAGCTGTGGGGTAAGGCTTGGAGATGGACCATGGAGCAACAGTGTGGCCATGGGGCAGGAATCATGGGTAAGGCTTGGTGGTGGGCTGTGGGGCAGTGGCGTGGCCATGGGGCACAGGTGTAGGAGGAGGTCTGGGGAGGAACCATGGGGCAGGGGCCTGGCCATGGGGCAGGGGCAGCAGCGGAACCGTGCCCGTCCCCACAGCTTCGTGGCCGGTGTCATTCACCCGTGGCGAGTGAGTGCCTTCGAGCGGCTCCTGTGGCGTGCCTGCCGTGGCTACCTGGTGGCCAGCTTCGTGGAGATGCCTGAGCCCATGGAGGACCCAGCCACGGTGAGCGGGTCACTGGGCTGGGGGCCGGCAGGGAAGGGGGACTGGGACAGCCGGGGCTGACGGTGACATGAGCTGCGGTGGTGTCCCCAGGGCGAGACCATCACTTGGGTCATCTTCCTCATCTCCTACTGGGGCGAGCAGATCGGGCAGAAGATCCGCAAGATCTCGGACTGGTGAGCCAGTGGCCACACGCCACATGTCTGACCATGGAGAGGTTTATTTAGCGAGCCCCACTCCGGACCCCACCCCATGGGGACGTGCTGGGCCACCCTGGGAAGCCCTGGCACCCTGCAATGTGGTGGCATCCATCTGTCCCAGCTTCCACTGCCACGTCTATCCCTACCCGGAGAGCGAGGCCAGTCGGGAGGAGACCATGAATGGGCTGCACAGCCAGATCCAGGACCTCAGCGTGGTGAGCTGGGGACCGTAGGGGACACCAGGGGGCCACACCAGGACCCCCCATGTCCCTGACCCATGCTGGGCACCCATAGGTGCTGGAGGAGACGGAGCAGTACCTGGCGCAGGTGCTGGACAAGGTGGTGGTGGCCCTGCCCACCTGGAGGGTGCAGGTGCAGAAGATGAAGGCCATCTACCTCGTCCTCAACCAGTGCAGCTTGGATGTCACCCAGAAGTGCCTTATCGCCGAGGTCTGGTGCCCCGTGAGGGACCTCACCCAAGTGCAGGACGCCCTGCGCCAGGGATCGGTGGGTTGCTTGGTGTCCCCATGTCCTTGTGCTAGGATTTGCTTGGTGTCCCCCTGTCCTCATGCCAGGGGTTGCTTGGTGTCCCCATGTCCTTGTGCTGGGGTTTGCTTGGTCACCACCATGTCTTCATGCCAGGGTTTGCTTGGTGTCCCCATGTCCTCGTGCCAGGGGTTGCTTGATGGTCCCCGTGTCCTCGTGTCAGGGGTTGCCTGGTGGTCCCCGTGTCCTCATGCCAGGGGTTGCTTGATGGTCCCCATGTCCTCGTGCCAGGGGTTGTGTGGTGCTTCCATGTTCTTATGCCAGGGATTTCTTGGTGCCCCCATGTCCTGATGCCAGAGGTGGCTCGTTGTCCCCGTGTCCTCCTGCCGTGGTGGGGTGGGTGCTGGGTGGGAGGGGTGCGGTGGGTCAGGTGCCAGGTGCTGTCCCCGCAGTACAAGAGCGGCTCGAGTGTGGAGTGCTTCGTGCAGCGCATCCCCACCTCGGAGAGTCCCCCCACCCTCATCCGCACCAACAAGTTCACCGCCGGCTTCCAGAGCATCGTGGACGCCTACGGGGTGGCCAGCTACCAGGAGGTGAACCCCGGTAAGACCCAACCCCTGGCCACCTCCCACAGCCCAGGGCTGGGGAAGGGGAGCCCCGTGTGACACGGTCCCTGTGTCCCCGCAGCGCCCTACGCCATCATCACCTTCCCCTTCATCTTCGCCATCATGTTTGGGGACGTGGGGCACGGGCTGCTCATGTTCCTCTTCGCTCTCTGGATGGTGGTGTACGAGAACAGCCCCAGCCTGCGACAGGCCAGCAACGAGGTGAGGGGGACGTGGTGGAGGGCCAGGTTGGAGGTGTGGGACAGGCTCGGAGGTGTGGGACATGATCGGGGGCGAGGTGGACTTGCAGGCGTGGGGTGAGCTTGGAGATGTGGGATGGAGTTCATGGCACGGGATGGGCCTGGTGGTGTGGGACAGGGACAGTATGGGGCAGGGTTGGTGGTGTGGGACATGGGGCGGGCTTGGAGATGTGGGGTAGAGTTGGAGACATGGGATGGGGATGGTGGCATAAGATGGGAATGGTGGTGCAGGATGGGCCTGGTGGTGTGGGACAGGGCCAGTATGGGGCAGGGTTGGTGGTATGGGACATGGTTGGGGGCATGGGGTGGGCTTGGAGATGTGGGGTAGAGTTGGAGACGTGGGATGGCATTGGTGGTACGGGATGGGCTTGGTGGTGTGGGACAGGGACAGTTTGGGGCAGGGTTGGTGGTGTGGGACATGGTTGGGGACGTGGGATGGGCTTGGAGATGTGGGATGGAGTTGGAGACGTGGGAGGGGCCTGGTGGTGTGGGACAGGGACAGTATGGGAGGGGGACGGCGTGGGGCAGAGGAGGTGGTGTGGGACATGGGAGCCATGTTTGTCCCCCCCCTTGCCCCCACCAGATCTGGCAGACGTTCTTCGAGGGGCGCTACCTCATCCTGCTCATGGGGGCCTTCTCCATCTATACCGGCTTCATCTACAACGAGTGCTTCAGCAAAGCCACCGTCATCTTCCCCTCTGCCTGGAGCGTGGCCACCATGGCCAACCACTCCTCCTGGAGGTGGGACCCCCAACCCCTCTGTGACCCCCTCCCCAGATCCCTACCTGGGCTGACACCCCCTCGCTCTGCCCACAGCTCTGCCTACCTCGCCACCCACCCGTCCCTCACCCTGGACCCCAACGTCACCGGTGTCTTCCGAGGGCCCTATCCTTTCGGGATCGACCCAGTGAGTGTCCTGTGGGGGAGAGGGCAGGCTGGGACACTCAGTGGGGTGGCCCAGAGTCTCACCCACCTCGTCCATGGCAGATCTGGAGCTTGGCCACCAACCACCTCAACTTCCTCAACTCCTTCAAGATGAAGATGTCGGTGGTGCTGGGCATCGTGCACATGGGCTTTGGCGTCTTGTTGGGGGTCTTCAACCATGTGTGAGTCCCTGTGGCTGCACCCACAGGCTCTGGCCACCCATGGTCATGCCAAGGCGACCTGGGCTGGTAGGGTGGTTGAGGACATGTGAGGTTGAGCGTGGCTGATGTCCCCCTGCCCAGGCATTTCCAGCAGCGGCACCGGTTGGTGCTGGAGTTCCTGCCTGAGATGGTTTTCCTCCTGGCGCTCTTCGGCTACCTCGTCTTCCTCATTTTCTACAAGTGGATCACCTTCAGCGCCGCCGACTCCCTGGTGGCCCCCAGCATCCTCATCCACTTCATCGACATGTTCCTCTTCACCTCCAACGCCGGCAACCTCCCGCTCTACCGGGGGCAGGTAGCACCCCACCGAGACTGGGGACACCCAACTGGGGACCTTTCTCTTTGCCCAAGCGGGGAGCCCCGGGGGGGAAGCTGGTGAGGTGGGGATGGGTGTCACGAGTGGGGCCGTTCTCAGCTGGAGGGGATGGTGTCCCTGTGCCGCAGGTGGCAGTGCAGACCGTGCTGGTGGTGCTGGCGCTGGCGTCGGTGCCCATCCTGCTCCTGGGGACACCGCTCTACCTGTGCTGCCGGCGGCGCCCCCCGAGGACGGGCCACCATGGGGTAAGGCTGGGGTGACGGCGGGGGGGGCTCAGATCTCAGATGGGGGGGACACGGCCGGATCTCACCACCGGTGATGTCCCCATCCAGCCGGTGGCCACCGGGGAGCAGGAGCCGCTGCTGGAGGGGCAGGAGGCCGGCAATTCCGTCAACGCCACCAAGGAGGACGTGGAGAGCGGGGGGCACGGCCCCGACGCCGAGGTGAGGGGCACTGGCCCAGTGGGCTCGAGCGGTGGGGTTGGGGTGGCTGTGTTCCCCGCTGATGTCCCCTGTCCCCTCCGTCCCTGCAGCACCTGGACTTCGCCGAGATCTTCATGCACCAGGCCATCCACACCATCGAGTACTGCCTGGGCTGCGTCTCCAACACCGCCTCCTACCTCCGCCTCTGGGCGCTCAGCCTGGCCCATGCCCGTGAGTTGTCCCCCCCACCATGTCCCCCGAGCCTTGGGGACCGTGCAGAGCCTGACCCCCTTCTCCTCCTGTGTCGCTCCCCCCCTTTCCCCACCTCCCCCCCAACAAAGAGCTCTCGGAGGTCCTGTGGACCATGGTGATGCGCAACGGCTTCGTGGGGCTGAGCTACGTGGGGGGCGTGGTGCTGGTGCCCGTCTTCGCCGCCTTCGCCGTGCTGACGGTGGCCATCCTGCTGGTGATGGAGGGGCTCTCCGCCTTCCTCCACGCTCTCCGCCTGCACTGGTGAGCCCCCCCGGGGGGGGGTGCCCGGTGGGATGGGGTGACCGATCGGGGACCTTGCTCCTCACCCACCCCTTCTCTTCCAGGGTGGAATTTCAGAATAAGTTTTACGTGGGCGCCGGGTACAAGTTGTGTCCCTTCGCCTTCGCGGTTGACACCGGGGAGTAGCCGTGCTGGGGGGGGGGGGGGCTCGGAGCACCCCCGTCCCCCCTTCCCCCCCCCCCCCAGACCCCCAGGGCATTGGGGCAGTGGGGGTTCCGGCCGCAGCGTCCCCCCCGTCCTCTCCTCGGCAGCAAATAAAGCCGTCCCCGTGGCCCGTCCCCAGCTCTGCGTCGCCATCCCCTCCGGCGGGGGGGTTCTGGGGTGGGGGGACACCATGGGGTGCCCCCCATCACTGCTGCCCGTAGCCAAAAGCGGGGGCCGCGGCGGTGCCGTAGGTGCTGAGGGGGGGGAAGGCGGGCAGGGGGTAGGGGAGGGCACGGGGCTTGGCCCCCACGTAGATACTGGGGGGGCAGGCGAGGGGCTGGAAGGGGGGCACGGGCAGCTCGGGGGGAGCCGTCGGTGGGGCCGGCTGTGGGGTGATGGCGGTGGCCAGTGCCCCGCGGCTGCAGGGAGCCCCTGAGGGGGGGAGAGACAGCAAGAGAGGGTCACCCCCCCCTCCGGCCCCCCTACCTTTCTCTGGCTTCTCGGGGCGGGAGGGCAGCGCGGTGGCCCGGGCACGGGGCAAGGAGCCCAGCAGGGACCCTGCTGGCACCCCACACCTGCGAGAGAGATGGGGGGGGGAGCTCAGGGGAAGGCAAGGAGCCCCTCATCGTGGTGTCGGGGTGGTTTTTGGGGCGGGGGGGGGACGAACTTACCACTGCTCGGGCTCGCCATCCCGAAATCCCTTAGCGAAGGGGTTGCTGGCGATTTTCAGCTGGGTGATCTACAGCGGGGAGCGGGGTCAGGGGGTCCCTGGGATGGGGGACACACACACACATATCGGGGTGTCCCCTGTTCCCCCCCCCCCCCCCCCCTTTCCCCAGCCCGGGGCTCACCCGGTGGTTCTGATAAGCCGTCACCGCCATGAACTGGGTCTCGGGGAAGCTGAAGGACTTGAAGTTCTGGTGGGCGAAGCGCTCGCTGTCCCGCCGGGGGTCCACGAAGACCACGTGGAAGCGGGGCTGGTAGCGGTGCATGGAATTGAGGATGATCTGGGGAGGCGGCGAGGAAAGCGAGAGGGGAGGTGGTCAGGACAACCCCATGGAAGGGGGTACGTGGTGTCCCCCACCCCACCCCACCCCGGGGCCGGGTCCTCACGTGGCCGTTGTCGTCCAGGAGGTTGTTGGTCAACTTGAGCTTGTCGAAGGAGACGATTTGCCGCATCCACTGCGCCCCCTTGGCCGGGGAATCGGGGTGGAAGTGGACACGGCCGGGGGCTGCCGGGTCGGCACGTCCCGCCGCCAGCCAGGAGGAGCTGTGGAAGGCATACCTGTGGGATGATGGCGGGGGGGGGGGCTCAGCACCACCAGGATGCGGCCCCCCCATCCCTCCACCCCAGCATCCCCGTCCCCACCTGTATCTCTTGTCATCCAACGGGACGAAGTCCATGAGCAGGACATAGTCGGCCAACGGGTCCAGCCCCGACAGCTTCACCTGGAAGGTGGGGAACATCCTCCTATGGGGAGAAAGGGGGTGGGAAAGGGGTGTCCCCCCGACCCTGGAAGCCCCCCCGCCTCCCCCCCCCAGCCCCACTGCGGTCCCTACCTGCCCGCCTTGGTGACGATCATCTCGGTCCCCAGGCGGTTGAATTCCTCCCAGAGGCTGCCCATCTCCAGCCGTGCCGTGGCATGGCACACCCGCCGGTTCTTGCCACCGGCCCCCAGCCCCTCGCTTGCCCACCCGAGGCCAGTGCCACAGGGGGGCCCCTCGCCCGGCCCCCCCGGGAAGGCTGCGGAGGGATTGAGGGGGTTTTGGGGGGGTCCTGCACCCCACATGTGGGAGCAGACCCCCGTGCATCACCAACCACCCCATCGCATCCTCCCTCCGTGGATGGAGTGGGCGGACCCCCCACACACACTGTAGTGGGGTTTAACCCCCCCCATTGTGACCCACCGCACCCCAAAACCACCGTGGGACCCCAGTGCTGGGTCTGGGGGAGCGTTGCCGTGGGTGGGTTTTACCTGCCATGGGTGCAGCGGGTGGGCAGGAGGCGTCCGTGGCTCTGTCCCCCAGCTCGGTGGTGGTGGTGGGGACCCCCAGGCAGCCCCCTCCCAGCGCAGCGCCAGCTCCAGACTGTCCCCCCCCCAGCCTGCCGGGGGCTTTTATGCCCCAGCTTGGGGGTGGAGATGCGGAGGCCGGAGCACAGCCCCCTTCCTCAACCTGCCTTCGTGCCTTGACGCGATGATGATGATGGACAGGAGGTGAGTGGTGGCCATGGGACCACTGGGACCACCGCTGGACCCCAGCCAGATCTTGGGGTGCCCTGGGCTGGGGAGGGAGGACTTTCTTGGGGGTCTCCTTGTCCCCTTCATGTCAGGTCTGAGTTGGGGGGAGATGGGGGCTGCTCTGACCCCCCTCCCCTGGGCAGCGGCAGCCTCCCATTAACAGCCGGTATTAAAATCCATGGCAAGGTGTTGAGGCATCCGCAATGTGCCGACCGCTCCTGCAAAGCCTCTGCGGCTCCGGGGAGGGGGGCAAAAGGGCTCTCCCCTCTCCTGCACCCATCCCAAATGCTGGTCCCATCCCTGCCTCTACCCCCGGGACCCCCAGTCCTGCCCCCTCCACCCCACACCTCCCATTGAGGGATGCTCAATACCGGCCTGACAGCGGGAGATGGATGGGGACGCGCCGGTGCTGCCGGGGGCAAGGGATGTGTGTGGGGAGGTGACAGATGGAGGGATGGGGGGCTGTATGGGGGGGGAAACAGAGGGGCTGCTCCGGAGCCCTCCATTCCCCTCCAAACTGGAACAAGGCCACAGGTACCATCTCGTTGCACACCACGGGAGTGTGTTCGGGTGGGATGAGGGATGCTGGGGCTCTGGAGATGGGTCTGGAGGGATCAGGGGACATCCCCACGGGGATGCTGATGGTGCTCTGTCCCCTGTGGTACCCTGGTGATGGTGGCACTGGGCTGAAATCCCTCCCTGCTTTGCACAGAGGTGGCTTTTTTCTCCAAAGTGGGGCTCAGCCTTCACTTCTACTTTGGTGTGGGCGCTTAAATCCTTCCCGTGGCCACCATAACAGAGAGGAACCCCTCTGGTCCCCAGAGGGTGCCAGGTGGCCAAGGGCAACACTGGGTTTTGGGACCGGGAGGGATGCAAAGCTGGGAGGGGCCATGTCCCCAAGCCCCCCCTGCGTCTGTCGCATCCTCGCACGTGTCCTGCGGCGCCAGCTCGGCCCCATCCATCTCCCGCTGTCAGCCTGGCCGTGGCCGCGGGGCCGGTATCGAGCTGGGAGATGAGGAGGTGCGAGAGGCAATGCTGACAGCGAGGAGGAGGAGGAGGATGGAGGGGGGGACTCAGTCCCAGGCAGGACCGGACCTGGGCATCTCACCACTGATTTTTTTCTGCTGGAGAGAAGAGTAAAGGTAAGGATGTGGCCCTGGAAGGGTTTTAAACCCCAAATGCTGCCCAGGGCATCGTCAGGGAAGGGCAACCTCTGGCTCTGAGTCTGTAAAACACCGATTCTCAGTGTCCAAGGTGATGTCTAACCCGGCCCTGTTTCATTTTTCCTTGCCAAGAGCAGAGGGAGAGCCTGGCTCTGGCCGAGCTGTGGTGGGACTCCATGGGAGGTTTATTTTCCTTTCGTGTTTGGCTCTGGCAGGTTTCAACCTGCTGCCCCACTCGCTGCTCAGCGAAGGGTGTGGGTCAGGGATGTCTGAGTCTGAGCTAATTCCCACTCTACAAAATCATGAAATCACAGAATGGTTTGGGTTGGAAGGGTCCTTAAAGCCCATCCAGTGCCACCCCCTGCCCTGGGCAGGGACACCTCCCACCACACCAGGTTGCTCCAAGCCCCCTCCAACCTGGCCTTGAACCCCTCCAGGGATGGGGCAGCCACAGCTTCTCTGGGCAACCTGGGCCAGGCTCTCACCACCCTCACAGCAAAGAACTTCTTCCCCACATCTCATCTCCATCTCCCCTCTTCCAGTGTCAAACCCTCCCCCCTCCTCCTATGGCTCCCCTCTCTCATCCAGAGTCCCTCCCCAGCTTTCCTGGAGCCCCTTGAGGGACTGGAAGGGGCTCCAAGGTCTCCCCGGAGCCTTCTCTTCTCCAGGCTGAACCACTCCAACTCTCTCAGCCTGTCCTCACAGCAGAGGGGCTCCAGCCCTCCCAGCATCTCTGTGGCCTCCTCTGGCCCCGCTTCAACACGTCCATGTCCTTCTGCTGTTGGTGGCCCCAGAGCTGGAGGCAGCACTGGGGTGGGGGGGTCTCACCAAGGGCAGAATCCCCCCCCTCGCCCTGCTGGCCACGCTGCTGGGGATGCAGCCCAGGGTGTGGGGGGCTTTCTGGGCTGCCAGTGTGCATTGCTGTCTCATGTTGAGCTTCTTGTGCACCAACACCCCCAAGTCCTTCTCCGCAGGGCTGCTCTCAATCCATTGATACATCCAAAATACATCGTCCGACCTTATCCCACAGTGTTTTCTGCTGACCTTGGCACTCACCTTTGCTGAGTGCTGTAGAAAGAGGTTCACCACCTCTCCTGCTGGGCTTGGGAACCTCCATCAGAGCCACTGGAGACAGGGACAGCCCTAGAACTTCCCTTTGTATCTTCAGAAGGGCCCTTTCCCCCACTTGCTGCCCCTTTAGGTGCTTCTTCATGCTCCTTATCTCATCTTTCTCATCACCTTCCTTCCAGTTTTGGACACCTCTCCCTCAGGCTCTCCTTTGCCCTTTTGGATGGTGCATTTCCAACATGATGGGTGGAAGAAAGTCATCACCAAGACGGAGGGCACCAGGACTGTGGGCTGCCTCGATCCCCAGTAGGATTAAGAAGCAAACCCCACTGGAAGCCCTCTCCAGGCAGAGGGAGGACAGGAGGGGAACCGTGAGTACCCAACATGGATGTACCAAGGGCAAGTCATGCTTGGCCAACCTGAGTGTCCATGGGTGATGAGATGATGGCTGTGTGGATGGAAAGGAAAGCAGTGGATGGCATCTACGTCAACTTTAGCAAGGTCACCATGGTCTTCTCTTGGCTCCTTGCAGCCAAACTTAGGAGCTATGGTTTGAAAAGAAGGTATTTAAGGTGGGTGGAAAGGTGGGTCATTCATGGTGCCTGGGACTGCTGATGGGCGCTGTGACCAGCCCTGGCTCAACCCCTACAGGACTGTGCCCCATTGGCGAGGTCCCCCTCAGCTTCCTGGTGTGATAATGTCAAACACGGTGCTTGTGGGGCTGCTGCTGTCTCTGAAATGTTCAAAAAGTGGTCGTGAAAATGGGGCTTTGTTCTGTGCTTTGCTCTGAAGAGAGCCCAAAGCCCTGTCGTTCACTCAAGCTGAGGTCATCTCCTCTGGGCACACTTCTCCAAACTAAGTGCAGAGAAAAAATAATGACCCGCTTTGGGCTTTCCCACTCTCCCGGGGCTCAAAATCCCCAAATCCCCAAATTATGTGAAATAGTAAGGGTGTTTGCTGACGGCACTTTATTTCCAAGCTCTCCTGCAGAGCTTCAGGCACATGCGTCTTCACATCCATCTCCAAGAGCATTAGGAAGGGGGCAGAGACTGAGCGCTGAGATCTGAGTGAGGGTCAGCGTCTCTCAGCCCAAGCTGGAGCTCCAGTGCTGGGCTCCTGGAGATCACCCTGGTGGAGACCAGGCCCAGGAGGCTTCCTCTCCCCTTCCTTTTGACTGCAAAGGGCTCCTGGATGAGGACCAGAAGCTTTCCTTTAAAGGACACTTAGGCAGCTAACCGTTGCTGAGATGAGGCAGGTCCAAAAGATGATTTTTTTCCCCCCAAAAAATATTTTCAAGAGAGATTGCTCAGCTTTGGGGGTTGCCTATTTCCATTTGAAGGCTCTAGGAACAGGCTAAAGATGTAGAAAAAGCTTTTATAGCTAAAACAGTGCGTGAGGAGGGAGGAGAACTGTCGTGGTTTCGGCCGAATTTACCAAAACTGGACCGACAGATGGCCCTTCCCCCCCCTCTCCCCCTCCCCCCAAAAGAGAGAGAGAGGAGAGAAAGAGATAAGGAGATTCAGAAGTTTAGAATGAACTAAACTACTTTAATGAAGAATTAATACTAAAATAAAAATAAAGAAGAAAATAATGAAATAGATACAATATATACAAAACCATATCAAGCTCCCAGGATGACAGTCACGTCACTGGCAGGCACTGGGGAAGTCCCAGACTGGACTCAGCGACGGATGGGAACTGGATTCCAGCTCTGGAGTCAGGAACACACGGATCGGGATCAAAAGCAGATGAACAGACAGAGTCCTCTCTGGACGTCGGCCATCGCAGGAAGGGGCTGACCCTTTGATCCCTCAGCCTTTATACTGAGCGTGGGGCAGATGGGATGGAATACCCCAGTTGGTCAGGTTTGGGTCACCTCTCCTGTCCCCTCCTCCCCACCGATGTGACCTCCTTTACGTTTTTTCCGTTTCCGACCCCCTAAGGGGGCAAATAAGGAAATTGGCTGCCCTTGGTTGTTATAGCAGTAAGTATAAGCAAGGGCCTCCCTGCACACCATCCCTTGGCACGGAGCACAAACATTGGGCTTATCATTCTGAGAACGAGCAGTTTTCTCCACAATATGCTGTTAATTTCAGAGAGTTAGAGGAGGCCTAGCTAGGATGTAAAGTTACAGAACAGAAAATCGGTTCAGTTTTACTTCAAACCGGGACAAGAACCCAGTATAAACTTCCATGTAAGGTTTCATGGTTTGGAAGAAGCCCCAGCAAAGGGGGAAGAAGCGGGTTGGAAAATGCCAAGGAGAGGATGAATAATCAATCTCTGCACTGTAGAAGCACCACGTTTCTCTGTGTTTCAGGTGGAGCTGGATGATCTCGGAGTCCCAGAAGGAACACAAGCTTGAGGGACTGAATGCAAGGTAAAGCTACTTGGGTTTGTTACCTCCCCTATGGCTTTCCACGGAGGTGGTTGCTGGACATCCAGGAGGAAGCCAGAGGACCACGCACCACCCTGTGCTGTGGGATTTTACAGCTGGAGCAAAGCTTTGCCCCCTTTGTTTTACCCACCCTGCAATGGGACTTTTGGGCAAGCTGTTTCTACTTGATCTGTGCCCCCTTTAGCTCTTGTGTGATTGTCTCCAAGCAGGTCCCACTGCAGAGAGGGTTTTCCACCCGGGAGGTACCGGCCTGTTGTAGAAGAAACCTCCAGCAAGGAGTTCCCACAGAAAGCACCATCGAGCTGATGGCAGGGGGCAATTGCACCCCAGTGACTGAGTTCAGCCTAACGGGGTTCACCAAGGACCCGGTGGCTCAGCTCACCCTCTTTCTGATGTTTCTTCTCATCTATCTTTTCACCATCCTGGGGAACCTGGGGATGATCGCCTTAATCAGGGCCAGCCCTCAGCTCCGCTCCCCTATGTATTACTTCCTGGGCAACCTGGCTTTTGTGGACCTCTGTTCGTCCACCATCATCACCCCGAAGATGCTGGTTGACTTTCTGTCTGAGAAGAAGGGCATTGCTTACGCTGGGTGCATGGCCCAGGTCTTCATTTATGACCTTTTTGGGATGACTGAGTGCTTCCTGCTGGCTATGATGGCGTATGACCGTTACACGGCCGTTTGCCACCCCCTGGTTTATACCCTCGTCATGTCCCCAAAATGCTGTCTCCAGCTGGTGATAGGGTCCTATCTCGTGGGGTTGACCAATGGTGTGGGGCAGACGATGGGCATGTCCAGTTTATCCTTCTGCAGCTCCAACGTCCTTGACCTGTTCTTCTGTGACATTTCCCCTCTGATATCGCTCTCAACCTCTGACACCACCCTCAGCCGCCTTATCCTGAGAACTTCAGCCTCTTTATTCGGTATGTCCAGCTGCCTGGTTGTCCTGGTCTCCTACGTGGCCATCATCTCTGCCATCCTGAGCATCCGTTCAGCCGAGGGCAAGTGCAAAGCCTTCTCCACTTGCACCTCCCACCTCACCACTGTGAGCATCTTCTACGGGACGGCGCTTTTTATGTACCTAAAGCCCAGCTCAGATAGCTCAAGAGAAGACAAATGGGCCGCGGTGCTCTACACCGTGGTGACTCCCATGCTGAACCCTTTGATCTACAGCCTGAGGAATAAGGAGGTGAAGGAGGCTCTGAGGAGACTCGCAAAATCAAAATGATCTAGAATGTAGTGAATTTACGGGCAGGTAGAATGGAGACATGGGTGATGTGGTCTGTTTTTGATTAAATTTCTCAGATTTATAACATTTGGGGGGTTTTCTGCACTTTGACTTAGAAGCTTCACTGGTTGATTCAACATCCTCAGGTTCGGGATACAAAGAGTTCCATAGAATGGTTTGGTTTGGAAGGGACCTTAAAGATCATCCAGTTCCAACCCCCTGCCGTGAGGGGTTTCACTCAGTTCTCCAAATGTCGATAATTATATTGAGTAGTTAATTTAACCTAATGAAGACACCGGTAGAGAACTACTCCTCATTTAAAGTTTTTCCCTCTACCATGTATCCAATCCCATGTATCAGGCCAAATTAAACCAGAAGAATACGGCAAAAATTTCTGCAATTTTCTGTACTCAGAACTACCAGCTGTGCCATGTGTTGCTCCCCCTTTTCGCTCGGCAAATGGGGATAAACAGGGTGATAAATCAGGATAAAACTCAGGGTGCGTTCTACTGTTCCACGGAATGAAATTCCATTTCAAGACAGCGTTGTAAAGTCATCGAGGGCCGTAATAATTAGCCTCAGGATGCCAACACCTTTATCAAGAAAAATAGAGACGACAGCAAATAACTGACGTGCCACCCAGGAAATGTTTTTGGTTTTTTTTTTTTTTTTTTTCTTTTTTTTCTTTTTCACCCTCAAACCTCGTTAAATGATTAACAGCACCGCACATCTCATTTAAATCTTAACCAGCTAAAAAATTAAGTTAAATTTTGGTGTTCGGGTGACCTCTGCTCTGAATGAAGGCACTTTGAAAGTGTTTTAAGGTGCGTTAGTGATGAATCCCCCCCACCCCCCAGATACTATCAAGGAACCCCCATCCCCTGCTCCACACCTTTGGTTTCCGTCTCCCCATTGACAGCAATAAAAGCCATGATCTCCAGGTACAATGCCATTCCCTGCCCCGGTGCTTTCTCCTGCTGCCGTCCTGCAGAGAGAGCTGCACAGACCTCACACACATGGGAAAAAAAAAAAACAAACACACACCAAAATACTCCAATTTGGGAATTGTCTCACTGTCAGGACCATGCTGAACGTTGGAGGGCTGGCTTAGAGCTACTGCTCTCCTAGAGACATGTAGTAACTTGGGTTGGAGGGAGAAAGGGCTCAGATGGATTAAATCAAGCCAGGATCAAAGTGGTTTGCTGACTAATTAACGATGCAACAACTAACAGACATCCAGGGTCAATCAGCGGAATCCTCCTTTGTTCCCAAAGCTTCCTGATAACGCCCTGGTTATTATTTAATCCAGAAAACTGTTGGCTGGTGCCATCAGCCTGGGGCAAATGTCCTCCCAGGCTGTTTGCCCTCCCATTCCACCCTTATCAGCAGGGACCTCAGGGGTACAGCCACCCACATCCACTAGGGACAACTCAGACCCCCTGAGCCTTGGGGACCACCCAGGGCAGAGGTTTCACACCCTCCTCGGCCCCTCTTTCAGTGTTTGAACCAGCCTTAGAGAGGATTTTTTTCCTCCTTTTTATTTCTAACTGGAATTTCCCATGTTGCAAATTCACGACAGAAAGTCCCAGATTTTTCCCTCATCTGCAACACAAAGTGCATGAAGCTGGTGGCATCAAGTCAAAAAGGATATGACATTATTAATTCCTTCCCGTATCCTTTCTGTGTCCCTGAAATGGGTTACAAAACTGCATTTAGCCATCGTTATTTCACGTTCCACGCAGACTGCATGTTTCATGATGATGAGAGCCCGGACACAGCCACAGTGAGCAAGGTTCTCCAATCTCCATCATCTCACACGTCTCCAGGGGGTCCAGCTGGTCTTGTCTACACCATCACCTGATGTTTTATAGAACCATAGAATGGTTTAGGTTGGAAGGGACCTTAAAGATCATCCAGTGCCACCCCCCTGCCCTGGGCAGGGACACCTCCCACCAGACCAGGTTGCTCCAAGCCCCCTCCAACCTGGCCTTGAACCCCTCCAGGGATGGGGCAGCCACAGCTTCTCTGGGCAACCTGGGCCAGGCTCTCACCACCCTCACAGCAAAGAACTTCTTCCCCACATCTCATCTCCATCTCCCCTCTTCCAGTTTAGAGCCATTCCCCCTCATCCTATGGCTCCCCTCCCTGATCCAGAGTCCCTCCCCAGCTTTCCTGGAGCCCCTTGAGGGACTGGAAGGGGCTCTAAGGTCTCCCCGGAGCCTTCTCTTCTCCAGGCTGAACCCCCCCAACTCTCTCAGCCTGTCCTCACAGCAGAGGGGCTCCAGCCCTCCCAGCATCTCCATGGCCTCCTCTGGCCCTGCTCCAACAGGTCCATGTCCTTCTGCTGTTGGTGGCCCCAGAGCTGGATGCAGCACTGTGGGGAGGGTCTCCCCAGAGCGAAGCAGAGGGGCAGAATCCCCCCGCCTCACCCTGCTGAGGATGCAGCCCAGGATGTGGGGGGCTTATTGGGAACACGAGCCCTCAGTGTCTTAAAAACACAAGTCTGTGGGTGCAGCGCTGTGGCTCTGCTCCATGTGGCTTCCTGCTCTCAAAACCGAAAGCGTTCTGCCCGTTGCATAAGCAGGAATTGCTGGGTTTGAGGAGAGGAGGGGTTTGCTGTGTCTGACGGTCCTCACTGACTCCTTTGGGGTCAGCACCTGACCATGAGAGCGGTGGGAAACTCCCCGCGTGGCTCCAGGAGAGTGATGGAGGGGAGAGGGAGCACCCACCACGATGCACCCAGAGCTGCTCCCGCTGCTCTCCATCACCCTTTTTATCACCATTTTATTCACTCTGCCCCGTCCAGACATTTAAAGCCGAGGAGGTTCATCACTCTTTCAAGGCCAGAGCTCCTCCCGCAGCCCTCCATACTGCTGCTGCCACAAAAATTTCCCTAATTTATTCAAACATGAGGAACCGGAAGCCACGAGACTAATTCATAGAATCATAGAATTGTCTGGGTTGGAAGGGACCTTTAAGATCATCTAGTCCACCCATCAACCTAAGTCTGACAAAAAAACATTACTAAACCGTGTCACTAAGCACTATGTGAACTCATCTTTTAAATACGAGAAAATACTCTTTTATTTATGTATTTATTTTTAACACCAGTTCTACCCATGATTAACAAAGGGTAGGCACCAAGCTCACGAGCGGTCCAACCGTCATCAGATGAAGCTGCTGAGCACGGTCCACCTGCCCTAAACTTCTCTAGGTGGCCATGGGAGCTCCTGTGCAGGCAAGAGAGAAAACAAGGGGGAAAGCACCAGCAAACAAGTAAGTATTTAGAATTAATCTGAATTTTGTCACTAAAGAAAAAAAAAATAGCCTTTTTTAAGAATTCTTTTCGGAAAAAAAAAAAAAAAAGACTGACCGTTTCACCATAAACCACCGGTGAATGCTGCTGCCAAGAGTATCAGGAAGTGAGATTTTTGGTGCTCGTGAAAGGAAAAGAAACCGATAGCGTGGCTTGTGCTTTGTAGAAACGAGCAGTTGGTTGCGGTAAATCGCTTCGATGTCTTTCAAAGGGTTCAGGAGATCCAACCGCAGTCGTTTACACCCGCCTCAGGCAGGGGGAAGGAGGTGGCTGCTGTGTCCCATTGCCACCATCTCACACGTTGGATGGCCACCTCCTCATCCTCATTAATCTCCTTCACCTCAGATGATGTTCATGAAACCGAGCACGGACATCTCCAACACACACGTTGCACCTAACAACATCCAAACCAGCCCTTCTCAGTGCCACCATTAGTCTGTATCCTCTAAAACATCATCCACCTCACCTCAAATATCCACATTTTATCATACAGAGAAGCATTTCTGGGGGTGACTCTCTCATGCTGACACCGCAGGTGGCTGAAACCACCTGAGGTCAGTCCTGCCCCACGTGTCTTTCTGTCCTTGCTCAACCCAACCTTCCCCTTCTCACTTTCCCCCTTTCTCAAGGCAGGTGGAAAATGCAAATTTCTCTTTCTTGGGTTCAAAAATCTCTTTCCAAGCTGTGAAGGGTGGCAAAGGCAGACATGGAGAGGAGTTCCCTGGTGTCTGGATGGGGTCTCCTTGCTTCTTCCACTGGGACCTCAGGAGGGCTTTTTGCTGCAGGGTGGTAACTATGTCTAAAATAAACCATTATAATATCTATAATGTAAAAGAGAGATAACTTGGCCATCAATTTTACAGGGAGTAAGTGACCCTTTCACTTCTGTACTAAGGGAAACTGAAGGTAGCTCAGTTTCCAGCTAACCTGGGTAGAAAAGAGATGTCCTTCTGGTTCCTGGGTCTTCACCTAGATCTGGATTTCCCACGATAGAGAGGAGTCACCACCCCAGAGCAGGATCTACACATTTGAAGCCCAATTCTTTGATTCCTTTTTAAATCAAAGGAAAAAAAAATAAATACATTTCTCTGTTTCTGTGCCTTTTTTTACCCACCAGCCAGAGGAGAACTCCAAGATGGGATTCATTTCACCCTCTTTGATTCAGCCTCATATTAAGACCCAAATCTGAGTGTCTGTTTGCGAGTTAAGGTCTCGTTACAGCTAACGAGGTTCTGGCTGATGCAATCAGCAGAGTTTATCCATCTCTTCAGCTGACAAAAAGTAGGTGTCTGCTTTGTACCCAGCCCAGGTGTGGAGGTGACATGGTCTTTATTTAAAGTTAAGGAGATAAGTCCTTCCCCTAAAGACATTTGAGGTGATTCCCAACTCTAATCACCGAATATCCAAATGAGGGGAGGTGGCTCCTGCCCCTGAAATGGCAGTATTTGCTCAGCGCTTTTGATTTTTTTGTTTTGATTGCTTTATTTCCGCTTTCTTAAGTCAAGTGAATTCCAGTTGGAAACTTGTTTGCATCTAGAGTCCTGGAGCATTCAGGGGACAAGCTAAAACACCTTTCCGAGGATGCAGCTGTACCAGCTCCTGCCCAATCAGAGGAGAGGAGCTCCAAAGCAATTAGCAGATAATAATTGCCAATGCAAAAGGAGATGCAAGATGCCAGCCATGTGTTGCCTGTTCCTCATGACCCACCAGGTAAGGAGGTCCCACGCACCCATCCAAACTTGGGATATTTTAATTTTGAAGCACATGGTGCAAAATGGCTTTTCAAAGGGAGGTGGTTTTTTTTTGGTCCAAAATGAGCAGATGGGAATCACACAAACTTCAAAAAGGGAAAAAATGCAGAATCCTGCCCATGGGGAAGAATTGCCCCAGGCACCAAGACAGGCTGGAGAGCAGCTTGGCAGAGAGGGACATGGAGTCTGTGGTGGCCACCAAGTTGAAGATGAACCATCAATACATCCTTGCCGCAGAGACACTCACCAGCACCCCAGGAAGAACGTTGGCCAGTGGGTCAAGGGGCTTTCTGCCATGACCATCTGATCTCCAGCCTGAGGAATGGAGAAGTAAAAGCTGCTTCGAGAAGGGTGACAGAAGAGGAATCGTCCTGAAGAAATGATCATCTCGCTGGTTCTCGAAAATGGATAGAGAGGATGATAGAAAGAGGGAAGTGAGAAGGGAAGAAATAGTAATACTCATTTCTTGAACAGGCAATGTGCATGTTTTAAGGTCATCTCTGGTGGACAACAGAAGAAGTCATCTCTCTTGAAAAAAAACCCACCATAAATAAGAACAGAGGAAGAAAAATATAGCAAGTAAAATTATAGTGATACTGAACACCAAGGTGTGGGACCAGCAGATGGGTAGCAGGGAATAAAAAAGGAGGAAAAAATAAATAAATAAGGGAACGACTAAAATTCCTGCATCTAATTGCAAATGTCCAGAAGAGAGCTACCCAAGTCTGAGTTCACCCTCCCGACACACGGATAGGTGATGCATCCAGCCCTTGGAGACCGGCTCTCAAAGAGCTCCATCCAAGCAAATGCTGCTGGTAGGACCTGCTCTGAGACTCCACCATATTCAAGTATAAATGGAAAATGACAAGTTATCTTGGGGAAAAAAAACCCCAAAAACCAACCAGAAAACAATGACACGATGGCAAACGGATATCCACATTGTGATCCACTTTTTCCTTAATATATCCACATCTGCTCTATGGAAATACATAGTACAAAAAGAAAATTAATCTAACAGATCACTGCAAATACAAAGCAATAATTTCCTTAAATTAATCCATTACTTAAAGTTAGCTTTTTTTTTGTTTGTTTTCTGCTCCCATGTTCCTGGAGAATAAAAAAAAAAGAAAAAGATAATTTAAAATGCATTCCCTTGTGTTTCACGCCTCGTTACTGCGTACACAGATGGAATTGCTCAGGCTCTGGGGGCATCACTTCTGATGTTCCTTGGGGATCCCACCCCCAAAACCTGGGAGAGAAACCTCTGTGTTTGCCCCAGGCTCTTTGGGGAAGGCTCTCTCTGTTTCCAGGGGACCCTTCGGTGGTTCCTCCTGTGGGCGTGGGGTAAAGCTTAAATCTGCCAGCCCCATCAGAGGCTGCTGTGGGGAAACCTTCCCGGTGCTGGAAAGACCTGCGGAGCTTGTGTTTTAACTTTAGCTCATGGACCAGTGAGTCTCTTACTGAGAACGACTCAGAGATGCCATTAACCAGAGGGAGGGTGAGATTTCGAGGGGGTTTGAGACTTTTTTTTTTACCGGTTGGGGAAGGGCTTCCTTAACCAGTGTGTCCTGCAGAAGCAGGAACCTCACCATGAAGCAATACTGAAGTTATTAAGGTCCTTCCTGAAGGAAAAAAACCCCATGTACTCCAGTATGTCTGAATCCTAACTCAAATTTTGGTTAAAAATTCCTGATATTAGCAGACCCAAGAGGTGCAAGGAAGATGGTGTGTAAGTATGATCTAGATTGGAAGGGTCTTTTTTTTCCTCTTGAAGCTACACATACCTGAAGTTGCCATCAGGTATATGCTACTCTCATGTTAATTGACCCAAACATATTACTACAGAGTGAAAAAATTCACTACAATGTGGTCTGTTGTCTTTTTAATGCAACATTAATTAACGTGGCAAAATAAGGTATGATATTATTGTATTTTCTTGCCCCTAAATAAGAACAACCTCCTCAAAATGGAATGAAATCTTCCCAAACATGCCCACAAATTGGAAAGAATATGGATGTTCATGAGAATACCTAATTTGCAAGATCTTTTGCAAGATGAATTCTTTCCATAACCGACCATCCAGAGCTTTAAGATTTAAGCTTTAAGATATTTTTCCCCTGTATTATGATCTGTTGGCTATTATTTTGTCACTATATTATTTTTTAATATATTATTTTCGATCTTCAACCTGCCCACTGAGGATAGCTGTCATATTTTTTCTCCAAATAAGCGGGTGTATTTATGCAGGAAACACTAAATTTTGTGTTAGCCTCAAGCACTACGTAATCCCACACGCTGGGAGAAATTATTTCACCCCTTCCCTGTCTTTCTTTGTCTCCCGTGTGCTGGCACCAGGAGAATGGCTGGGGGAAACCACTCAAGCGTGACCGAGTTTGTCCTCTTGGGCTTCACCGACCTGCAGGAGCTGCTCTTTGTGATTTTTTTGCTCATGTACATCACCGCGCTGGTGGGGAACTTGGGGATGATCGTCCTCATCAAGACCAACTCTCAGCTTCATGTGCCCATGTACTTTTTCCTCAGCCACCTCTCCTTTCTGGACATTTGCTATTCTTCATCCATCATGCCAAAGCTCCTGTCAGGCCTCCTTGCAGAGAGAAATGTCATTTCTTTCAATGGTTGCATCACGCAGTTTTTCTTCTTTGCAGTTCTCGGCACCACGGAAGCCATCCTTCTGGCCATTATGGCCTATGATCGCTACGTGGCCATCCGTGAGCCTCTGCACTACTTGGTTGCCATGCCTCATGAGGTCTGTGTCTGGCTGGTGGTGGGTTCCTATGCTGCTGGGAGCCTGAACGCCCTTGTGCACACCAGCGGCCTCCTCCGACTCTCTTTCTGTGGCCCAAACCTCGTCAATCACTTCTACTGTGAAATGCCACCCCTCCTGCTGCTCTCCTGCTCCGACACCAGGGTCAACAAGATGGTGATGGCCACCTGTGTTGGCTTCATCATAACAACCTCTGTCTCGGCCATCATTGTCTCCTACGCCTGCATCCTGCTCACCATCTGGAACATCCGCTCTGCGGAGGGCAGGCACAAAGCCTTCTCCACCTGCACCTCCCACCTCATGGCTGTTGCCCTCTTCTACGGCTCCGCAGCTTTCTTGTACTTCAGTCCCTTTTCCGGAAACGCAGAAGATCAAGGGAAAACAACCTCCGTCTTCTACACCCTGGTGACCCCCATGCTCAACCCTTTCATCTACAGCCTGAGGAACAAGGAGGTGAGGAGCACCCTCAGAAGGACTGTGAACAAGCTCCTCTCTTGGCCGTATTCCCACAGGTCACGCTCTGACCAAACCAAAGCAGGTATCACCTGGAGTCAGCAGAAGAAATAAGGCTGACACATGGCAGAAGATGGTTACCCTACATGGGACACACTCTACCTTGTGCTGAACATCACAGGGTCTGAATTAATGAATTAATTCCATGCTGGGGACCCTTGAAAAATAAATTACCTGTAATTAGAATGTCAGAGAGAAGGAGAGAAAGCAGAAAAGATAGACAATCCTAAAAAGACATTGTCAGGGAAACTTTTGGAGTAAATAAATCTATAGGCAGTGCTTGAACATGCACGGTTGATACTTTTTCCTGAAAAGGATTTAATGCAGTGTTGCAACAATACTGAATTCTGTGGCCTGAAGGAGGTGGCTCAGAGCAGAAGGGCCCAAGCCAAATAAAGACTACATTCTGGGGAGGGACAATGTCTTTCATAACTTTGTTTTCAACTTTTTCTAAGTAGTTGCCTAAGGTTTTACTTTAGTACAATAAACCTGATTTCTTATTTTCTCTAATTTGTCCAATTATAGTCTTTATGGGGAACAGCCCATCCCCACGCTTCGTATCTGTTGCACACAGACCCCTGTGCTGGGGATCTTGCTTTCCTGGATGGGTCTCCTTCATAGATCGAATCATAGAATCATAGAATCGTTGAGGTTGGAAAAGACCTTTAAGACCATCAAGTCCAACCTTCATGGACACCTACCAGCCTGGAGCCACCATGATGACATGCTCCTTTGCCTGGGAGCACGGTGGAGTTTTATCCCCTGTGACAAGCATTCACTCAGCTTGGCCAGGAACAGTCTTTCAAGATGTTATCTGAGCAATCTTGGCTTTTCCCAAGAGCCGCCAACACAGGAAGCCTCCAAACTTCTGGCCATATGTTGTATTCAAACGTGCCCGACTTCTTAGATGGCTCCAAGACTCTCAGTGTTGGCCAAAACCTCCCCCCACCATCTCCTCTCCTACTTATGTGTCTCCATCCAAGCAAAGTCTATTTTCCAAAGTTTATTTTCCACCCCAGCTGCAGCTTATTAATAATTTCTGCTTCCAGGTTTCAGGGCTTGAGTCATCTCGGTCCAGGAGTCATCCCGTCTAATTGTAGGCTTTCACAGCTGACTTAGTCACCACCAGTTCCCCTTCTGGAGGCGACTGTGCATTTTGGGGGCTTTGATTCATCTGATCTATTTTAAACACCTACATCAGGGCGAGATGAATTTTTCTGGAAAAAAAAAAAAAAAGCGCCTGGTTTTCTCCGCTTGCTGCTTGGCAGCGAAGGGTGAGGGGCTGACACGGTCACGTGGCGAATGGGCCTTTTGCTCAGAGCACATTCTGAAGAGTTAATTTAAACACAGATCAACTAAATTTACATGAACTAACTAATAAATAAATTAATTAATTTAAGCAGATTCCATTCTGTAAGGGGAAAGCTTCACCTCACCGTGCTGATGTTTTGGAGTCCTTCAAACACCCCACTCAGAAGTGAGAAGGTGAAACCAGCTTTTAATCAATAATTTATAATTCAGCTGAGCATGGACGCTCAGCATCCAGAAAACGCTTTCTGGAAAGAAAAAAATGGATGAAGACAGTGCCAGAGCCAGGCTTTCGCTTTGACATAAAGGTCACTAACACCAGGAATTAACTTCCCAAAGAAAGGTTTATATTTTCCAGGAAGTAATTCCCCAGATCTGATTGCAGATACTAGTGTTGGTTTTGCTCTTTTAAGAGCAATGAAAGAGCAACTTTTCTCCATAAATCTGTCTGTGACTCTCACAGACGCCTGGATGCAACTCTCCGGGTTTTTTAACAACAGGATATCCCAGATAATGTTAAAAAAAATTGCAGCAGAAGAATTCCTCGATAGTTTTCCCTCCCCAGTAACATTTGCAACACTTCTCCACATCCTGAGCTACCTCCTAATCCTTGAATCTCTATTTCTTACACCAGTTCTTTTTAATTCTCTGTGATTCCAAGAGATAAATTATATGTCCCAAGAGATAAATTTATATATGTATACATTTTTTTATCTACATATGAATAAGTGGGGAAAAAAAATACTCAAGCTTACACTTGTCGAAACTAATTGTGTTTATCTATGAGTCTCCTCCTCAAGGAGCTGTTTCTGAAGACTTCAGCTCCCAAGAGAAATTTCCTGCATGACAAACCCGGGAGGGCAGGAGCAAAACCCTTGGTCTTTTAATGAAAGAGTCCTATAAACAGGGGCTTTTCTTGATCAAGTATTGGTGCCCTTCATGACCGGCAAATCACTCTTGCTTTTAACACCAATAATGGGAGAAACTGGGGCTTATTTCTTAGACAAAGTTTGGGTCTGGGAGATAATGAGTCCCTGATAAACCAAAAAGGGCCCTGAGATCTGAGCGAACAGGTGAGTTTTAGCCTAAATAACGCTACAAAAAGTTGCAAGGAGAGGACTTGAGGCAGGAGCCAGTTTCCACATGAAATAGTCACCTGAGCTCAGGACACCTCATCTGAAACCCAGGCATTTATAAGCTTCTTTTCCAAATTTAAGGCAGCCACAAGCTGAGGCTATGAGTCAAGCCAACCGAGGTTCATAGGCAGAGCTTACCAGCCCCTCAAGTTCAGATGATTATTTTAATCAAGAATACAGGAATTCGTAATTATTGTCCAGAAGCTGGAGAGGGCAGCAGCTTAGACAAGCTGATGAAGTGGCTCTACAAAGCAACAGTGCTCTGAGGTATGTTATCAAGCTGGCAAAAAAACCAAACCCTTGCCATCCTCAAGTTCTGGTTTGTCTTTACACAGTTTTTACACGAAGCCAATGGGAGGACAGGTCTACCTGCCATGAAGGTTACAGCAGAGAAGCCCTACCTGGTTATTTGGCAAACTTCAAGTTGCTTTTAGAGGGGTGCAAAGGTTTCTGCAAGTGACTTAGTGCTGGGATGGCATATAAAAGTTTGTTTTAATCGATCGGGGTTTGAGAGAGCCTCATGTCTAAGTGAAGGTAGGGCAAGTGTGTTGAACCTTCTTCATGCAGAAGGGTCCTTTCCGATGGTATAATTTTGTATCTTGTTTAACAGTTAAAAAAGTCCTCAGTGAGCAATTTCTGTGACTATTCCTAACTTCTGTTTTAAGAGATGAGCTTAATTTTATCTTTTTTTTTTTTTTTTTCTTAAAAACCTGCATTATCAACATTTACTCCCCCCAGTTCATAACAGCACAGTGGCATTGTTGGGGTTTCCACCAGTACTGACCTTTAAAAATTCTTTCCATTGTCTTTCTCCACTTAGTGGCATCACATAATGACGTGGGTATCATCATAATTTAAGGGGGGGTTAATACTTGCTCTGAATCACTTGTTTCAAACTTAATTTCAGAGTTTCATAGGAAGGGAGGGAAGAAATTAGAGTTTTATTTTAATTTGGTCTGTGACAGGAAAGGAAATTATCTAAAAAAAAGTCTCTATCCCTCAGCAGTGCTTTTTCTCTTTCTATTTTCTGAGACTTATTTTTATTATTCTTTTAAATGCAGACTTTGATTTCTAATTTATTCTAATGTTAGAATAAATCACTGTGGTTATGTCTTTGGATCTGATGAGTAACAAGCTTCTGAACTTCTTCAGGAGGTAGAATAAGCCTTTCTATTTGCAAAGTGACTTTATCAAACCAATAAAATCATCAGAAATAAATGCCATTGTGCATTTTGCTTGCGTTAAAACGTGTTTTGAGACAAAACATTGAATACGTTGTTCAACATCCTCTTAGATTTGTATTTCTGTATATTCCTGATAAAAATAAATGTATCTTTAACATTTGTTTGTGGGGAAACCGGGAAGGTGCTGACCCTGTGTTTCTCCTCATCTCTGCTTTCCCACAGCAAACTCTGCCGCGATGGTGGGCAAAGGAAATGGCACCCCCAGTGCTGAATTTGTTCTCTCAGGGTTCTCAGAGCAGAGGGATGTCCAGGCTGTCCTCTTCATGGTCTTCTTGGTGATCTACGCCGTCACTCTGCTAGGGAACCTGGGGATGCTGGGGTTGATCAGGCTGGATGCCCAGCTTCACACTCCCATGTACTTCTTCCTGAGCAGCCTGTCCTTCCTAGACATCTGCTACTCCTCCTCAATCACCCCCAGACTGCTCGTGGATCTCCTTGCAGAAAGGAAGGTCATTTCTTACCCTGCCTGCCTCACACAATTTTATTTCTATGCCGTCTTCGCCACCACCGAGTGTTACCTCCTGGCCGTGATGGCCTATGACCGCTACGTGGCCATCTGCAGCCCTCTGCTCTATGCCATCTCCATGTCCAGCAGAGTTTGTGCGCTGCTGGTTGCTGGCTCATTCCTCGCTGGGATCATGAACGCCACCATCCACACGGGGTTTGCACTTCGGCTGTCCTTCTGTGGTCCCAACATCATCAACCACTTCTACTGTGAGGGGCCCCCGCTTTACGCCATCTCGTGCACGGACCCCACCATCAATGAGATGATGATGTTCGTTGTGGTTGGCTTCAACCTGTTTGTCACCAACCTGACTATCCTTGTCTCCTACACCTACATCCTGGCCACCATCCTGAGGATGCGCTCAGCCGCCGGCAAACACAAAGCCTTCTCCACGTGTGCGTCCCACCTGACCGCCGTGACCCTCTTCTACGGATCTGCTGCGTCCATGTACTCGCGGCCCAGCTCCAGGCACTCCCAGGACCTTGACAAAGTGGCCTCCGTCTTCTACACAGTGGTGACCCCCATGCTGAACCCCCTCATCTACAGCCTGAGGAACAAGGAGGTGAAGGATGCACTGGGGAGAGTGATGGAGAGGAAATGTTCAGCAGAAAAATAGTTTTCCCTAGTGCTTCAGAGGAACTGAGAGGTCTTCTCAGAGACATTTGTATGTTCCATTTCTGTCCTATTATGGTATAGAAGAAGCAGTGCTCTCTGGTGAGCTACTGGGCACAAATGTATTGTGAAACCTCTGCCTTGTTCCTGAATATCGAGCCACGAACTCCTCTTGGATTAGGGCAGCCACTGACCTGCATCAGGGATGCGTTAGCTACTTTTATTGGTGTTCACAACCTGGTATTATTTTAATTTCAGGAATTTAAGCCCTTCTGACTCTTTGTAGTGTGAGGATGCATCACCACGGTTGTCTTAACAACGACAACAAATAACACCTATTGCTTTCAGGGTGACAATGATGACCAGAGCTCTCTTCACATCAAATAACCGGCACATTTCCAGTGAACACAAGGCTCAGGTAGTTTAGTGTTCCCAGGACTAGCAATGGACACGGGCCTTCCTAACACCAGTTCACCGCAACAAGGCTTGTCAGGCCTTTTCTGCAACTTATTTTAGCTCAACCGCAGCTGTATTTTCAACTTCATTTGAGAAAATTATGCAGTGCCTGCAACTTGCTCAAGGACCAGAGGGCTGTCATCTGGCATCTCCTATGAGTAATGGTAAGGTTACCCACCAGCTGGGTACCTGCTCCCTACCCTTGCATTTTCAGCTTCTTTTGTTTATATTATTATTAATTGCTTTTGCTTAATTTTGAGCAATTGTGTGATTCCCCCTCTGAAATAAATCATGAGATACAGGGGAGTGACTAATAAACTTTCGCAATTATAGCAGAGCTAACCCCATAGACCAACAGGAGAGAAAAGACCACTGACCAGGAACAAATACGGGGTAGAAACATATAGAAGTGATCCCAATCAGACCCCAAACTGGCAGGGAAGGAGCTCCCACCAAGCACGACACCATGCCTCCTCAGCAGGGAGCTCAAGGTGCTGCTAGGTCACTGCATCATCCCACCAAGGAAGAAGGAACTCAGCTTGTGGGTGGGAATTTAACCTCAGGGATGAGGGGCAGGTACTATAATCAGAGGAACCTGGAGGAGCATTGCTCTCCATCCATCCAGGCCCACACAATTGTCCTTAATGCAGTCATATGCCAACACACTGACCCTCCAACTCATCGGCTTCAGGGCCTGGATGAGCTCCAGCAAGCAAGGCAGCTGTAGAAGTTCACTTTGTTGTTAACAAGGAAGAAAGTTTCTTTCTTGTTAGCCCCTGCTAATTAGTCTCTCATGGCTTGTTAAGAAGAATGAGGTAAGTTGACTACAAGCCCACTGAGGAGCTTTCATGGTGATTAGGAAACTTTCTTGGTAAACCCCAGAAGGTCTTGTTAAGCTGATGACTCCTGGAAGGGTGGTTGGTTCCCCAAGGACCACTTCTTGCTCTGAGAAGGGGAGCAACATCACTTGTGATGGAAATAGCTGTAACCACCTGTATGGTGAGAGCTTGGAGCTCAGGCCTGCTGGAGGGCTTTCTGGGCTGGTACAAGCTTGGTCATATGCTCTCATGAAAGAAAGAGACATCCTTGTCTTCATGATGAGTGCAGATAACGTGGTTCCCTTGGTTCTTGCTAATGGGGTGATCTGTCCCTGCGTCCTTCTGACCGCCTAGCAGAGGAGCTGGGGAAGCTCATTGCATTTCTCCTCACCTTTGAGCCTCTTCAAGAACACCTCAGGCCTTGAATTTCTTGTCATTAATAGACTTTTATCTTTTTTAATTCTTAAACCACAAGGCAAATTGAAGTACACTGCGTACATCCTCCACGCCTGACTGGTTTTCATAAGTGTGATTTTGCTGCCGTTACAAATTTGGGACTGGGGAATAGGCATGAGAATGGGCTCACCCGGCTCTCAACATCTGAAAACTCATTGTCTCATTATGAGGTAGTCAGCCAGGTCCCCCTCTAAAATATGTGGGAATAAAAGGATGGTTTATCACACCCTAGGACGGAGGGTTGAGACGGATGGGGTGCCAACAGGAGCAGGTCTGAACATCAACAGGGCTGGTACTGTGGACCTGCTGTCTATGGCATACACGTTCCAGGAGAGTTTTCTCTGGATTAAATTTATTCTGGCCCAGGGATCTGAACACCTACTGGAGGTCAAGCTGCATTAGACACCCCCCTCAAGCCCATTTTCAGTTTGTTTTCATCCAAAAGGAGCCCAGCTCATACAGCCTGACCCCAGCCTGTGGTGTGAATGAAGGCACAACGAGGGGAGAAAGCTGGGAGATCTTCAAACTTAAATTCTTTAAACCGCACTCTTTGTCTAAATGAAAAGTAGAAAAATTGAAACACACCTTTATTGATCACAAATGGACACAAGGAGCTCTGACTTAATCACTCAATTTTTATTTATCTAAATTTGAAGGAGATGGATCTGCTTTGGTCCACCTAATCCCTCCTCCCAACAGTCTTAATAATAATAATAATAATAATAATTAAAAAAAGAGCTTTATTGTTTGGGTTTTTTTCTTCCTTTCAGTTGGACTAAAATTTTATAAAGATATTTTAATAACTAAGAAGCTGCTTCACCTTTGTGCATGTTCTCCTACAAGTGGTGCCGGAAACTTTGTGCTTAAGTTGCAGGAAAGGAGCAAGATGCAGAGAAATTCCCCAGGCCAGGTCTGGGTTTGGTTGCCCTCATGTAGAAATCTGGTGCTATTTGCTCTGTCCTGAGGTGCCAAGGACATTGGTATGTGCCTTCAGAAGAGTTGGGCTGTTCTGGAGTGACATCTGAAAGCTCAGAGGAAGACCTGTGGGCATCTCCGTGGTGTTAATAGTCTACTTTCAGGCAACTGAACTCAATCCCAGATGCCTCTGAGCTTTTCAACTGTGGTTCTTCCAATCTGACCCTCCCTGTTCATGCTGGTGTGAAGGTTTCACTGGGAAATTAGTCTAGGACCATGAAAAGTAGGTTTATGTAGGCCGATACATGAGGAAATAACTGGGAGAGCTCAGGAACAGAAGCATGCTATATTAATGAGATATGGAGTTCCACCTGAGCTACTGGTTGGGCGTCAGTAGGGAATATTTAATCCAGATAAAGCAGAGGATGAAGAAGAAGATGTTGTAGTACTAGGCTACAGACTGGCCATGGCTAAGATCCCATTTTATAGCACAGATATAAATTATACATGGGGAGAAGTGGGAAGGAGAGGAGTGACATCTCCTGTCCATCATGAAGCACTTCAGGCTCAGAACATCTCATGCTCCTGGCTCAAATCCTCCTGCACCTATTATGAAAAGCAACAAATGAAAACAAACAAGAAAAGACAGGTGAAAACTGTCCTTCCTATATGCATTTTTTGGGATGTAATCCCTGGTTTTCTTCCATGGTGTAGACAATAGATGCTGCTTTTTCCTGGTCCAGGAACTCTGCATCAATGGGGAGAAGTGGGAATGTTTAGGAAGTATTTAGATAGGCTGTTTAGCATGTTTATTTTGGAGCAAGAATAAATGCTTCCTGGAGATCCTGGCCACAAGGTGGAGAAAGGTCAGATGAAGAAGTCTACACCTGAGGATGACTACATTCAGCTAACCCATGCTCAGACCCAACAGCTGGTGTGCTAAATAAAACCACTGGGGTAGCTATAAATGAGCTGGAAAAGAAAAAAAACAAAAAACACTACACCCCCATAATTAGATTTTCATTCCTCAGAAAACTGGTGTTGTTTCCAATTTCATGTTGGCATTTCCTTCGGGAGCCCCGCAGGCCAGGAGAAACCCCCCTGCCAATCCAGGGGACTGGCCCTGGCGACGAGCACCGGACCGTCCACCACGTTCTAATGCCACTGGGCGATTCCTTTCACGCCCCATCATTTATTCATATTTCCCCCCCACACTTTGAGCAATTCAGTGCTCATCAAGTCAGTGTCGAAATTGCATAGATTTTGGTGGGATGAAATTAATCTTCAAGCACAGTTTATGAGCGTATTTGGAAGGAGCTACGTGCTGCCGTTAACCCACGAGGACCGGCTGGTTTCCAAATGTGAAAGATCAGCCAAGCTTAGAGTCCGATTACGAATTTTTCTGGGTGTCTTCTCTCATTCTCACGACAAATTTTTTTTGGGAGCTGGAGTCCAACAACTGCCAGGTGTCTTAGGGAAAGAAGCCACATAGACCCTCACTACCTGTTTTTTTTTTCGGTACATTTTGCTTTCTGCATTCCGTTAAATTAAAATTCATTAGAGGGTTTTTGGCACTGTCGCGCGCTTTGAGCACAGATTGTGTTTTTATATATTTCCCGAGTGACTAAGATTCAATGAACAGAATAAGGATGGTGAGTGAAAACAATAACACAGGCACCATCTGGCAGACTTCATAATATTTCAAGCTGGTGATACTGGTCCTGCTTTTGAAACTACCTGAGACACCTGCCAGAAAATGTTGCTCTTGTCCCCCCCGGACACAAATTCTGCTGAAAAGCTGGGCAGCCAGTGAATAAAACAGCCTTGAGGTAAGCTGTGAATGTGGGATCAGGCAGGTCTTTGGTGAGTTTGCTGTCAGATAAAGGCAGAGCGACTTCAGAAAGGGAAATTATCAGCTGGTTGTGTTCAACTGGTCCTGTATCCCAGGGTGATGAGATGGCTGGAGTGGCTGTAGACAGCCTGCCAAGGGGTTTGGCCCCAAATCTCAGTAGGAAAAAATGATATTGAAGAAAAATTCTTGACTGTGAGGGTGGTGAGACCCTGGCCCAGGTTGCCCAGAGAAGCTGTGGCTGCCCCATCCCTGGAGGGGTTCAAGGCCAGGTTGGAGGGGGCTTGGAGCAACCTGGTCTGGTGGGTGGTGTCCCCCCCGTCATGGAACTGGATGGTCTTTAAGGTCCCTTCCAACCCAAACCATTCTATGATTCTATTAAAAAAGTCTCCCATGGAAGTTAATAGAGCACCTACTTGTGAGAAAAGTTGTAGGATCATAGAATGGTTTGGGTTGGAAGGGACCTTGAAGATCATCTAGTTCCAACCCTCTGCCCTGGGCAGGGACACCTTCCACCAGAACAGGTTGCTCAAAGACCTTATCATAACATTGTGAAAATAATTGGTGCTTTTAATTATATATTCATATATTTTACTAGATGATGGCATCCCTCTTAGCCACGGGGCCATGGGCAGCGGTTGTGAAGTGACAATGGTGGCGAGAGATTGTCACCAGGCAGCCTGGCTACGTGCAGAGTTTGTCTGAGGGGGTTTATAACACCTCTGAATTCTCACTGTCAAAACAAATACATACATGGTCAGAGAATATCCTTTCCGCTAATGATGGCAGGGGTGAGTGGTCTCTGAAATGCAGCCCTTGGAGGTTCTGAAAGTCACAACCTACTCAAACAAGCTGATACAGAGTGACCACCAGCTCTTGTACACTAAAATCTCTTGGAGAAAGCAGATAGGAAACGGTTTTGTGAATTCCTACGTCAAGACCACAGTATTGTAAATAATAGTTGTGACAGCAGTTGGACCCAGTGGGCAGATCTCAGGGAAAAATACTTCTCTTTAGGTAAGACTCCAGTTCTGGTACTGATTTGAGTTTAAGCGATTGCCGTTGCCTTGCTCTTCTCACCAAAGCTCATAGCAAAAGTGAAAAAAAACCCAAAACCAAAACCAAACACCCATGAAAAAACTTAGTGGGGGGACAATTACTGTCTTATCAAAGCCAGAAAAGGCAAAGATCAGCATTTGGGGTGGGTTCTGGAGCAAGAGGGTGCTAAGAAGTGGAGATCACAATGGCAGAAACGGTTGCAAGAAGTATCTTTGCATTGGCCAAATCCAGCTTAAGTGGCACTAAGGAAAGACGTTTGAGAAAGAAAATAACCAGGGTTCACTGCAGAAAAAGTTGGGATTTGCTTTTGGTGAGTCATGTAGACACTCACTTTTCACCCACTCCCCCTCCTCGGCATGGAAGAGGGGGGAAAACATCTTCTTAAATCCAGATATTCAAAGGAAATTGTTCCTGGGCTTCATTAATGAGCCTGGAGATGAAGAAATTAATATTCTGGGCGGATTTTGCTTGTTGTCAAGCTTCTATTCTCCATGGACTGAAATGCCTCCAAGGTTGCAGAAATGAGTATAAAAACCACTCGAACACTAAAAAGTAGGGAGGGGGCTTGTCCGCTGTCTGGAAGGTGCAGCAACAAGTCTGAAGGAGCTGCATGGACCTGCATTGAAGATATGAGTTTTGTTGGAGAAGTCACGTCCAAGGTGAAGAGGATCTTCTGTTCTGGACAGTCCTCAACCCTGACCCTGCTCTAAAGCGGTGGAACATGAAAGGATATCGTGGGGCTAAAGTAAGCACCCCTTCCTTTTTGTCTGGTGGACTTGAAGGTGGTGAGATAGAGGAAAGAAAGGACCAGAGGTGTAAGACATTTCGTTTATAGCAACAAGACTGAGAAGAGCAGAAGGAACCCTACATGGGAGGAGGATTCTTCTGCTTTAAAGTTTAGATGCCATGAAACAAGGAGACATGTTGGAGCGGGTTGAGAGGAGGTCACAGGGATGTTGTGAGGGCTGGAGCCCCTCTGCTGTGAGGACAGGCTCAGAGAGTTGGGGGGGTTCAGCCTGGAGAAGAGAAGCCTCCAGGGAGACCTTCGAGCCCCTTCCAGTCCCTAACGGACCTCCAGGAAAGCTGGGGAGGGACTCTTGATGAGGGAGGGGAGCCATAGGAGGAGCGGGAAGGGTTTGACACTGAAAGAGGGGAGATGGAGATGAGATGTGGGGAAGAAATTCTCTGCTGTGAGGGTGGTGAGAGCCTGGCCCAGGTTGCCCAGAAAAGCTGTGGCTGCCCCATCCCTGGCGGGGTTCAAGGCCAGGTTGGAGGGGGCTTGGAGCAACCTGGTGTGGTGGGAGGTGTCCCTGCCCAGGGCAGGGGGCTGGCACTGGGTGGATTTTAAGGTCCGTTCCAACCCAAACCATTCTGTGATTCTATGATTATATGTTGGGTCTTTTCATAGGTGCCACTGTAATGGCAAGGGATGGCCCTGGAGGCCAAGGCAAGAGGGTGCCCAATACCTACGGCACGGGCTGCATTGTATCCTCTCCCTGCCCTGCTCAGCTCCTCCTGTGCTTACTTCTATGGCCTCAGCTCTATATCCAAGCTTGTTTCCCCATCGCTGCCGCGAATTTCCTTTCCTATGGGGTTGTGAAGACTGTACACTGAAAACTGTGTGTTCGTACCAGTTTTGAGAGAAAAATGCACACTTTGGTTCTGTTCTGTTTTGCAAAACCAACAAGAAAAGCTATTCTGTGATTTCTGCAAGTCGAATTGTTCCATGTTGGTTTATTTTTAAAAAAAAACAATTCTTTTCAAAATGTATCCGTCATTTACTAAGGAAAATGCATTAAATATCTTAATTTTGTTACCGTATACTGTGTATTCACCTCCCTCCTGTGTTAAATCTTCCCAGGAAGGCACCGGTAGGAAGCTACGTGGGAGATGAAACACTGAGCGAAACCCAGGTGAGCATCCTTGCTGTTCAGCTTGACAATTTTTGGTTTCAGGATCCTTTTGAAGTCACCGGACGTAGGCTTGGCTCTTCCCAGAGTGACCCAGAGTCCAGCTGACATTTCACGACCCTCTGCTAGGATGTGCTCTGCCTCCCTTTGGTGGCACTGCGGGAGCTGAGGGTCCTGCTGAGCTGCCCAAATCACTGTTTGTCACTTTATGTACCTCCCACAGGTTGAACGCGTCGCAGAGAATGACACTTGTCAATCACACTGATGTCCACCAGTTCGTTCTCCTGGGGTTGACCACCCGCCCGGATCTCCAGGTCCCCCTTTTCTTTGTTTTCCTGGCCATGTACGTGGTCACCCTCTTGGGGAACCTTGGGATAATTATTTTAATTAGGACCGATCTTCACCTTCACACCCCCATGTACTATTTCCTTGGCCACTTGGCTTTTGTCGATGTCTGCTATTCCTCCGTCATCCTCCCCAAAACACTGTTGCAGATCTTGACAGAGGAGAAAACCATCACCTTCTCGGGGTGCGCGGCCCAGCTCTGCTGCTTTGTGGTTCTTGGCGTTACCGAGTGCCTCTTGCTGGCTGTGATGGCCTACGACAGGTATGTGGCCATCTGCAAGCCCCTCCTGTACCCTGCCATCATGGGCGGATGGACTTGCCGGTGGCTTGTGGCTGGTTCCTATGCCATCGGTGTCTTGCACGCGGTGACACACACCACTTTCATCTTCACCTTCTCCTTCTGCCGCTCCAACGTTATCAACCACTACTTCTGTGACATTGCCCCGCTCTTAGCCCTCTCCTGCTCCGACACCCATACCTACGAGGTGGTTGTCCTTGCTCTCATCAGCATAAACTGTCTCAGCACCATGACCATCATCTTCGTCTCCTACAGCTATACCCTCCCCGCTGTCCTGAGGATCCGCTCTCTGGAGGGCAGGAGAAAAGCCTTCTCCACCTGCGCTTCCCACCTGACGGTCGTCACCATGTTTTTCGGGGCAATCTTGTTCATGTACCTCCGCCCCAGCTCCACCTACGCGTTGGGTGAGAACAAGAGGGCCACACTGTTTTACACCATTGTGACCCCCACGCTCAACCCCTTGGTCTACAGCCTGAGGAACAGGGAGGTGAAGGCTGCCCTGAGAAGAGCAGTTGGGAGAAGGCGGTGAGTGAAGGAAGCTGATGACCAGGAGGGTATTTCCTTACAGCTATTATTGAGTGGGACTCAAAATTGCACTCAAGTCTGTATGAAGGTGTATTGAGGGTAATTTCTTTATGATTTATCTCCTGACACAGATTAGACATGTAACTTCTGCATAGCTGAAGCTGGGTGAGATGAAGCCCAACGTCATGCACCATCCATGGTCAATGAGGAGTGAGCAGCCCCTCCACGCAGCTTGATTCATCCTGTTCATCTCATTTCTCCATTCAATGCCTTCAAAGAAAGACTGGATTGCACTGGACATGGGTTCCCAACCTGCTCCGGTTCAGAGGAGAACCCAGAAGAAGAGTCAGAAACCCTTTTTCTGTGGAGCATCTCTTTGAAACCCAGTGCTTGGAGGTCTGGGTGGGAGTGGGATAGACCTGAAGACCTACAGGACATTATACAAACAATTAATAACTCAATCACACAATTCTTCTCTGTAGTTTCTCAAGCTATTACCTGTGGCCTGGCACCCTAATAAGGCTTCTTTTCACCAAAACCTTGGTCCCTACAAGTTAATTTTCAGGTTGAGCTCAAGGTGTTTGGTCCTTCCAGGGGTCACAGCGAGTCTCAGTGTTAATTTTCCTGGAAACCCCTGGGCAATTTGAGCCTCCCCTTTGCTGTCCCTAAAGCTGCTTCTCGGATGGTGTGTGAATGTAAATAATGTAATCACACGTTGGGTCAATAACAGCTGTTTCACTATTTATTGAAAAATTAATGCTGAATTTCCCAGGCCCTTAATAAATAGAGTTTTTGGATAATACACCAAGAAGGGGATTGATATCGATACCCTGAAGGTCTCTCTTTCATAGTATTGAGAAACAATTAACTTTGTAAAAAAATACAAGTGAACAACTTTAAAGTTGGGATAAGCAATGTTCTTACTCAAGTAAATTTTCAACCCAGACGATATTTCCTCACACCCCCAAGAAATAGGCACCTCTATATATAATTCACGTTTTGTTTTGTTTTATTTTATTTTATTTTATTTTATTTTATTTTATTTTATTTTATTTTTATTTTACATTCCTCTGTCATACATATATATATGTATAGAGAGATTTTACACCCCCCCCCATATATATCTATATTTGTTTAACAGAGGAATATAAAAATAATTGCATTTCTCCCAAAGGAAGATTTCCAAAACACTTCTCAACAAAATCACCTCAGAGGTCTCAGTGGATTAGAGACGAGCGTTAAAAAGCAATTAAACCTGTCGGGCTGGACAGACCGAACGTATAAGTGTCCTCACAATCTGTCATGACTTAAAGTGAAGTAAGGAAGAAATAAGAAGCAAGATTTTCAGCGGTAAGGAAAAGAGGACACCTGGATACATAATTTTAATGGGATATGTATTAACCTTGCAGAATATAATATATAATTCCTTGCGGGAAGCAAGAGCAGAGATCAGGTCTGTAAAGATGAATTTGATTATCCTCAGTTATATCTTTATTATCCAAACCAAGGCAAGCTATTCTCTTCACGTAAGAGCAATAACCAAGAGGAAAAGGAAAATCATGGGTCACACGAATTTTTTGAGGGTTATATTACCAGTTGTATTTTTTTAATAATTTTTTTGAAGGTTATAATACCAGTTCGCAGATAAAACACCAGTTATAATATATCTTTATCTTTGCAACGCTGGGGAACTGCAGAGTAATTTTGTGATTCTACAGAGTAATTTTGTTTTTTCCTGCAGTCCTTTTGCCCTCTGTGGCTGTGTCAATAAATGGTTGAGTTTTCTGACGTACAGCTAAATCCCATGCTCTTCTTCCACCTCGGTACACAGTTTATTTGGTTTTTCTATTATGAATATAAGCCAGGCTCATTCATGCCAGTTTTACACTGATTTACCTGCTGATTTTCCTGATTTAGTCCCAGTGGCAGGAACCCTATGAGCAACACAGTATTTTCCATGATCTTCAGCTAAAAGTGGGCCAGTTTACCCAACAATTTTCTTAATTTATTAAAAAAAAATATATATTTATGTTCCAGTAGCAGCTTCTGGACCGCTCTGGAGGGCTGCTCCTTATTTCTCACTGATTTCTGTGATAAAAAGTCAGGATGCATTGGTGCATTTCCATATATTTCAAACTCCTAAGTGTGAATTTCAGAACGAGGAGGTGTAGAGAAAGATGTTCTAAAGGCAAAGATTTGTTGTTTTTTTTAATGGTTTATTTTCTCTCAAATGATGGCACCGCCTCATTTCCACCCACTCCATAAAAGCATAACCCCAAATTAGCAAAATAAACGAAAAGTTGTGGAAGAGTAAGGGAGATTTTCGTGTTTTTTTTTCTCTCGGCAGCAACGCAAGCAAAATAATCTTGAAAAAAAAAATTCCACTGGGAAGGTTTCCTTAAATTTGAAAGGTTATATTCTAGTTCAAATTCTGTGAAAAGTCTGTTTTCATTATTAATATAGCTAATTTGCTATAGGAATCTCTGAACCCCATTTTTTTTTTTTTTTACTCTTTCTTGATAGAACTTGGGAGGGTTACATTGAAATGTGATCTATACTACGAGCGTACAATAGATAGAAATATATATGTATCAAAATGAATGAAAAATCAAACACTTGGCAGAGTAACTGATACCGAAATAAAAATTTCCAACTGTCTTGCCAAATGGCTTTCTTGATGAATGTTGATTTAAAATTAAAGCAAATCTCTGCTAATGAGAGGGTTCGCCAGTGCAGGCGCTGGGGGTTGTTGGTCTTTTGAGGTGCCGAGTCTCTCCATTAATTTATCGGTTTTCTTCTGGCTCTGCGAACACGGCTTGCAGTGTTTTTGGAGAAGATGGACAAGGCAAATCAAACCCAGCAAGTTACGGAGCTGACTCTTGCGGGACTGACAGATGACCCACGACTAAAAGGGCCTCTGTTCGTCCTCTTCCTCCTCATTTACTTCATCACTCTGGCAGCGAACCTGGGCATGGTTGCCCTGATCAGGAGCAGCAGTCAACTTCAATCACCCATGTACTTTTTCCTTAGCAATTTGTCCCTCCTAGATGCTTGCTACTCGTCGGTGGTGGCGCCGAGGACATTAATGAACCTTCTGACAGAGAAGAAGACAATCTCTCTGGTGGGCTGTGCTGCCCAGCTGTTTTTTTTCATAGGTTTTGGAACCACCGAGTGCTTCCTTCTGGCCGCGATGGCGTACGACCGCTACGCGGCCATCTGCAACCCTTTGCTTTACCCGTCCATCATGTCTCACAGGGTCTGCATCTTGCTGGTGGCCGGTTCCTATGTGCTCGGCCTGCTGCACTCTTTGGTGCACACGGAGTTCGCCTTCAGCCTGCCTTTCTGCCCACCGGCCGAGGTTGATGATTTCTACTGCGAAATCATGCCGGTTCTAGCGCTCTCCTGCTCCGACACCCAGGTCAACAGGTATCTGGTATTCAGCCTCGGGGGACTGGTGGAGGTGGTGACCATCTTGGCCATCCTGGTCTCCTACGCCTTCATCCTCTCTGCCGTCTCAAAGATCACCTCCTCTAAGGGCCGGCACAAAGCCTTCTCTACTTGCACCTCTCACCTGACTGGAGCCACCATCTTCCATGGGTCTATCCTCGCTCTGAACTTCCGACCGAGGCCCACTGACACCCTGAGCACAGACAAGACCTTTGCTGTCTTTTATGCGCTGGTGGTGCCCATGCTGAACCCCCTGATCTACAGCCTCAGGAACAGGGAGGTGAAGAACGCCCTGAGGGAGTTTGTCGTGTGGAAGTAGCTTTGGCAGGATATTTATCTGCTGGGTTTGTGACAGAGGACGCTACAGCTTCTCTTGACACCAAGGATTTTTGTTCCCCCACCCCACATTTGGTGTGGAAACATTTCCAAGTCTTGCTTTCTTTCTGCTACTGGCTTGTGCTGGTCACCAGACAGAAGTGTGATTTATCTTCTGTATTTTATTACAGAACTATGTAGCTTATTTTTCCTCCTCTTGTTCTTTTCAGATGTACTCTGGACCTTAGCTCCAGGCTCCTTGATAACCCCATCAAAATGCTCTTTTACAGCCATCAGCATCTCCCAGTTTACATTTAATCCTACCTTATGACCTCTTGTATTTTTAGGGCCTCAGTCCCTTATCATTAAAGGGCAACGAATCCTTCCTGTACAAAGTCCTCTTGCCCCTGGGCATGGTTGCTCTCCAGTTCCTATCACGCCCCAAATCCACATCTGCTGGTCCTCTGGGCATCACACATGGCACTGGCAGCATTTCAATGTGCCATCAAGGAGATCCTCCTCTTCCATCTCCTGCTGAGCAGCCGAGCACAGACCTCCAGCGCACACCCTCCCATCCTTCCTTGTGCCAGGAGACCCAGCAGGACCATGAGCCCTGCTCCTGGCCCTGCTTGCCCAGCGGCCCCCCGACAAACACCTGGCAGCTGAGCTACCGTCTGTGTCTTGAGCTCTACATGGGCTTGTTTCCAAAAGCATTTCCTTCTTTAGACTAGTTATAATGAAGAAATTGTTTATGGTGATGGTGGTGAGACACTGGACCAGGCTGCCCAGAGAGGTGGTAGATGCCCCATCCCTGGAAACATTCAAGATCAGGTTGGACAGGGCTCTGAGCAACCTGATCTAGTTGAAGATGTCCCTGCTCATGGCGGAGGGTTGGACTAGAGGACCTTTAAATGTCCCTTCCAACCAAACCATTCTCTGCTTCTATGATTCTTTAGCTCCTCCATGGACTGGATTTAGATGGGCTCTCCTCTTAACCTGCTTTGACCTTACCACGCTGGCTAGTAACAAGCAGAGAGAGAAGAAAGCAGCAAGCCAACCCCTTGGAGACGTTTTCATGACAACTATTTCAGATCTCCATCTTCGGAATGTCTCCATCAGTGACAGGGGGATGCCACATAACCACCTTACTCAACCAGTTAGTAATAAAAGCAAGGGGATACTCATGAATCTCTTCTTTTATCCAAGACCTAATGAACGAGTATGTTAGATCCAATTCCTGCCTCTGCTTGATGGAGAATCCCGCCTTATATCTCCAGGCTTCCCAATTCACATGGTTTGTGTCCCTGCAATATGTTGGTGCATTGCAATCCCCAGGCACAATATTGATGCCACTGGTCATCAGGCGTCACAACAGCAGATAATACATTCTGTGGACCTTTTTTTTTAGCTTCAATACTCAAACAACAAAAAAAAGTGTGGGTTTGGAGAAACATCAGGCAAATTCTGAAACTCACTGAAAATCCCAAAGGGCAAAAAGTGAAGCACTTCCTCCCGTTTATTCACAGACTCAGGGGTCAAGACGTTTACCTACGATATTCGAAAGGCGAATATTTTTTGTGATCTCTGTGCAGGGGTTTGAAGGGCTGTGGCTGGGCAAAGTCCCCTCTGACTTGCTCGAGGGTGGGCAGTAGCTCTCCTTCAAGCAGGAGGAGATGCAACATTGAGGCCTCAGCTCTCCTGGGTGCTCTATGGCCTGCCCGGCCACAGAGGACACTGTACGTGTTGTGTTTCTATATTATTTGTGATGATGATGATGGTTATGAGCGGAAACTACTTTTTCCAGGGTATTTGGAAGTAGTTTTCTGTGAAGAACCATTGGGTGAGCTTCCCAGTCCCTGGCTGAGCACCCTCCAGATGTACAGATGGAGGGGCCACGCTTCCCTTCTGCTTTGAGAATTTACCTCCACTTGTTTTTTCCACCTTTATTGCCATTAGCTGGAAAATTGCTCGGTGCTTTCAGATAGCTTAGACGTGAAAAAAGAAAGGGGAGATGTGAAAAAAAAAGGTAGGGGAGGGAAGGGAAGGGAAGGGAAGGGAAGGGAAGGGAAGGGAAGGGAAGGGAAGGGAAGGGAAGGGAAGGGAAGGGAAGGGAAGGGAAAAGGGAAGGGAAGGGAAAAGGGAAGGGAAGGGAAGGGAAGGGAAGGGAAGGGAAGGGAAGGGAAGGGAAGGGAAGGGAAGGGAAGGGAAGGGAAGGGAAGGGAAGGGAAGGGAAGGGAAGGGAAGGGAAGGGAAGGGAAGGGAAGGGAAGGGAAGGGAAGGGAAGGGAAGGGAAGGGAAGGGAAGGGAAGGGAAGGGAAAGGAAAGGGCATTTTTTCTGGGCCACAAATAACACGTCTACTGAAAATATCTCCCCCAGTACTTCAGTACCTGCCTTCTGATCTAGCTCATGCCCACTTCAGGAAGTCTATAGAACTCATCTGAAGTTTTGTGTCATTTTTTTTTCTGCCTCTGTCTCTTTTCAAGCAAACAAATGGGAGGGAAGGGAAGCAATTAATTAGCATACCAAGCCCGAGTTCCACGGTGCTTGTCTTGGAGGACAAAACCCAGCTTGGCTGATTGGCAGAAACTGCTGGAACTGCAAAGTCCTGATTCAAAATAAATATTCATTACCAAAGACACCCCATATAAAAATACATACATAAAACCACCAAGGACGTGTATATCCTGTATCTTTCTGAGGAGACCCATTGAAGGCATGGAGTGCTATTTGTTCAGGGATACTTAATGTTTTGTTTCAATAAAGCTTCGTAAAATTAATTTTAATGAGACTAAAAAGAAGTTTTCAATTTATTTCTTCTATGCCTAAAAACTACCCAAACCCCACAAAATAATTTGGCATAACTTTGAGACTAATCCTACCAGCATTGGAATTGCCTCTGAAAAAGCACCTTGCAGATTTTCCTGCTGTCATCTGCAGAATTATAGAGATCTTGCCAAAATACTTTTAAAACCAATATTGTGTTGAGGTTCTTATAGAACAAACAAAATAGCTGGTGTGCCTTTCAGAGGAACGTGTTTATTGTGTTCAGATAAACGTATTTTCTGCTTTATTCAAGGCATCTCCAAATTCAGAGCTGCACGAGGGTCAAAATGAGCGTGCATTTTGAGGCGCTGTCATAAGACACGATGACTGCGGAGGATTGGGTTGACTGGGTTTCAGTGTCAGCTGAGTCCCTGCAGCTCTCTGTGTCCGTTTAATTAATCTCTTTAGAATTAGAGTATTTCAAATTTAAAGCCCACAAATTTACACCACCACCCCCCCCCCAAATTATACCTTACAAATATAGAACGAAAACACAGCACGGTGTGTCCCACAGTCTTTCCCCACTGTTGCATCAGCACAAGACGGGGAAAGACAATACTCATCTTTTGGGAAGGTAAAAAAAAATTTAAACTTTATTATAAGCTCTGCCTCCCTGAGACCAAAGAACTACTTGCTCCTTACAGGCTCAGACCCTCCCTCCCCGGTTCAATGAAGATGAGAGACTTCTCTTCATATGCTTCATAAAAGCCTCTTTCACCTCTCTGTTCCTCAGGCTGTAGATGAAGGGGTTCAGCAGGGGAGTCACCAACGTGTAAAACACAGCGGCCACCTTATCTGGGCTGTTGTGGTTGGCACTGGGCTGCAGGTACATGAAGAACCCTGTCCCATAGAACAAGGAGACCACCATCAGGTGGGAGGCACATGTGTTGAAGGCTTTGGACCTGCTCCGCGCCGAGCGCATCCTCATTACGGCGGAGAGGACGTACAGGTAGGAGATGAAGATGATTCCGCTGGTGCTAATCCCATTTAGGCTAACAAAGGCAAAGATGACCTTCTCCCTGAGAAAGCTGTCAGAGCAGGAGAGCTTCAGCAAGGGCCCAATGTCACAGAAGAAGTGGTCGATGACGTTGGAATTGCAGAAGGACCCTCCAAATGTGCAGCCGGTGTATATCGCTGCGTAAAGAAAGCCCAGGAGGTAGGAGGTTGAGACCAACCAGACGCAGACGGCCTTGGGCAAGATGACCGTGTAGCGCAGGGGGCTGCAGACAGCAGCGTAGCGGTCGTATGCCATGACGGCCAGGAGGTAACATTCCACAATCCCGAAGAAAACAAAGCTGTAAAGTTGAGCCACGCAACTGGGAAAGGAAATGTCTTTGTTCCTCAAGATGAAGGACACTAGCATGTTGGGCATGATGACGGTGGAGTAACAAGCGTCAGCAAAGGACAAGTGGTGGAGAAAGAAGTACATGGGGGTGTGCAAGAGCGGGTCGATCCTAACCAGGGTCATCATGCCAATGTTCCCCAAGAGGGTGAGCACATAAATGAGTAGAAACACCCCAAAGAGCAGGGGCTGAACGTCTGGGCTCTCGGCAAGTCCCAGGAGGACAAATTTAGTGACTGTGTGGTTAGATCTCATAAACATTTTCTTGCCTTGCTTGTACCTGAGATAAAAAGAGGGTATTAAAACTAAAAGAATTAAAAATAGAACCTTTCCTCCCTACTCCTGTCGAGTTTAAATGGTTCCTTTGTTACATAAATATTTACTGATTGCTCTGAGATTTCTATAGGAAAAAAGCAGCTATGTCTAAATCGAATACTCCTATGGAAAATGCCAAATCTATTATAGAATTTTTCACCCCCCGTGCAAACAAACCATATACCATTAGAGATACGGATATTTGTATGTCCCTGTCATCCACAGTGCAGCTGGAAGATAATGCCATTACATTCACCGATGTCTTACTAAAAAAAGAATTAGACCTGATGACCTTTTCACTGAAAGCATTTAAAAAGAAATAATAGAAAACGTAAGTTTGACAAATGTTTGATGATGGTAAATATTCGTTGAAAGAGTTGATTTTAAAAATCATACTCTTTTAGCTTTTCCATGGCCTTTTCTGCAAAAAAAATGCTATGCCTGAGAAATGCAAAGCATTTACACCCTGTTGCCCATGTTAATGAAATACTTGTTTTACAGGAAAAAAAGACGTCCATCTCCCCTATGTTAAACACTGCTCTGAGGTCTCTCTCCTCTCCGTTATCTATAGAATAAAGGTAGATGAGGTATCTAAAGCTTAATAACACTGATGTTACCTGCTGAGGCAAAAGGAAGAAAAATATCAAAATGAGAAAACAGAGAATTTCACCTTTCGACCATATTTCACTCCAAGCAATCACCAGTTTAACCACCACATTATTTTTTTTTTATAATCTGCTACATTTTCTAAACCCAAATTGTATGGTTTTTTGTCTTTCAGTTGAGGTACTTAGCAAAGAACAGGGAGTGAATTGAAGCAATCCAAATGTCAATTTTTTTTCCTGTGCTTGGATACTTAAATCTATGGATTTATTCCAGCACGTGTGTTTTCAGATTTAAGAAAACAATCTGATCTTTATTCCCTTGCAGTTTGAAAGAAATTTGTTTCAGAAGACACCTCAGAGGAACCTTGTAAACATAAAAACCATAAACCTGGAGCAAGGGGAAGTCACAGTCCCAGTGAAATAACAGATTACACAACGTTAATGACCTCCAGACATTTTCCCTTGGCTTTTAATTATTATTCCAGTCTTCAAACCACATTTATCAAATTATTATATATCATTTACAATGGATAAAATTCACGTTGGTAGATTCGTGATTTACACCTTTATGAGCTCGAGCACACTGAAGCATCCTAAAACCATGGGCACTAAGTTAAGGTGCTCGCTTGAAAACGGAGTTAATTTTAAGACGTGCTGATTCCAAAGGCTGATTTGTTAATGACTACGTTCTGCTGACAGCTGGGAATGTTACATTTCCTTATAACAAAACAAGACTCGTCCTTATTTAACGCTTGCATAAATCAGTTCATCTTGCTTTAAGCTGCCTGAGTAAAAGAAAAGCAATTTGCACAAGCCATTACTCCCTCTTATCATAAAGAAAACCTACTTTGGTAAGACTATTTCCTGACAGATCCCCCAAAAAAGAAGGCATGAAGGACGTGAAGAAGAAAACCCACTGCATAAATGCAGGTGAGGCTCTGCTTTGTCTTGGTTCTTCCTTCACCTTTGCTGCTGTTGAGTGATGGGAGCCAAGGATTTATCCCGAATGTGGAGGAGAACATCTACATGTCCGCTTAACCTCTATTAACCACCTGATGTGGAGAGAGACATGCTCCTTCGCATACTCCAGTAGCTTGTGAGTGACAGGGCTGTAAATAAGGTCCCTCGTGCTCTCCTGGGAGAAAACCCTCAGGGTACTCCTCATGGAAGGGTTTACTAGAGGGAAAGATAAAAGCAAAAAAAAAAAATAAAAATAAGGGGGGTGAAATGCAATTCTGAAAGCCATTGGGCTGTTTTGGGTATCTGAAAGACATCACGTGAACGAGCCATCGTTGAGCACAGACACACAGCAGCAATGACCATAGGATGCTTTTGAGATACTTGTGGATCACGCGAAGGTTTGGGTGTGACCTTGCCAACAGAATGAAAATGGGTTTAGAGACATTTCGGATCTTTCAGAGGAGCCCCAAACTGCTCATAAAGCACCACTGGCTCCATCTCTGGAGCTGCTGATGTCCCTCTGTGGACACTGGGCAGCCCAGTTTTGCAGGAAGGCTGGGATGATCCACATTTAGGTATCTATGGGATGGATGTCCACACCTGAACTGGTGACTCTGGGCTTCCACTGTATTCAATGGTGAGAAATGGGCATTTTCAGACAGTGATTAATCTCTCCCAGAGTGAACTAATAGGCCTTAACGGCCCTGACCAGGCTCACCTGGGGTCTCCATCCCCACCCTCTGCTCATTTGCCCATCAGCTCTATTTAAGCTCAGCCCAGGAAACCTATTTCTCTCTTGGGTTGTGCTGGAGGAGTGCTGGTTTCCAGTTTAGCACTGGGTGTGCATGCCTTTGGACTCCTTTGATCCACACCTTTGCTTGATCATGGACCTGCCGAGTGACTGCTGGACCCAACCCTGACCAGGGGATGGACTTGGCTTGACCTTGGATGTGCCTCATCACCACCAGCTTGCCCAATGGTCTGGAGTCTTGGCTGAATTTGTCCCAGGTCTCTGGGTCTACACTACTTGCCTTGCTCAGGTACTGTGGGATCATCCTCTGCACACCATGTTATCCCCCTTGGCTCTATTTAAAGACATTAAAGAGGAAAACCCTCTGTGGCACCCCCCAGCCTCTAGGTAGGGTACAACCCATCACCCTCTGCACCCAACAGCCCAACCAGTGCTCACTCCTCTGCTGGTTTCTCTCCATCCAGACCCTGTCTACATGGGTACATGGGAGACACTATTCTCAGTGAGGGAAACAGAGTAATAAATTTAATGTTATGTTCGATTATTCATCTCTGGTCCTTACTACCTCTGCCATTTCCTAATTTAATATTAGAATTATGGTTGTTGGTAGGTTGGCAACATTCTGCTTTGGAAGTGGGTAGATCATTATTTAGGATTTTTCCAGGCTTTGTAAAGATTGGTAAATATTTCCAACTTGAGGGTTTCCATAGCTACAAGGTGATGAGGTGTTGTCTCTAGGAGATGCTGCTTCTCAGTAACCTCACAGCAGTCTCTGATCTCAGTGCATTCTGGCTCCCAGAAGGCAACCCATCTCAAGGGTTGAGGAGGTAATAGCTCCCGACCTCTAATTCTTGAAGTCACTGAGGGAACTCTTCAATTATATCTGAAGGGGAGAAAAAGCGAGAGTGATTGGCATGGGGTGCTGTGCCCAAGGAGGCTGGTGGCAGCTTCTCCCAACTATTTAAGCTGGAAAGCAATAAATAGAGAAGACGAGCCTGTGAGAGATGCAGCCGTACATGGACATCCAGCACCATGCAGAACTAAAAAACAAGAGAAGAAAAGGAGGCTGGGAATAAATTTTCTTCCCTGGAGTTCTGATTTATAAACCAAGCTGAGATGGAAAACCAATTTTTTTTTTTTTCTGAAGTCAGTGGTGATTCTGTGCAATGTGGTCATGCAGACAGGTAGGAAAGATCTGATTAGAGGCAATGCCAAAGAACTGTAGCATCAATTGTCACAAGAGCAAAAATTGCCATTTCTCTTTGAAAAAATATATCCTTGACTACTGGAAAAATATATCCTTGGCTAGAGTTATGCTGGGACAAATATATATATGTGTGTATGCAAGAAATCTTTAGTATGTTTAAGGTCCCTTCCAACTCTAATGATTCTATGATTCTATGTCTTGTGTGTTTACCCTCTTCCCAGCAACAATCCTTTTTGGGAAACATATTAATAATTTTATCCTATTTATGAGATGAGCGTACACTAATTCACTCAGTGAATTTAATGGGATATTGTCTAATTTTCTGCATTGTTATTTTTCCCCAGAAATAAAAAGCTGAAAATTCTGTCTGCCTTTTGAATGATCTCCTTGGAGAAACTAAGAACAGAGGTGGGTACAAAAGCAGTGAAGGCTGGATCTTTGATGGGAAACCAGAGGAAGTGGCATCTCAGGTGGATGGTGGTAGAATCGGTAGGGAGCAGGAGCCCAGGGCAGTGAGAGGCTTCGGGGTCAAGTGGAGAACTGGACTAGGGAATAAAAAAGAAATCAAAGGCTAATCCAGCCTGAATGAGGGCAAACTGAAGCTTTCTTACAGAAAAAAAAGGGAACTACATTTAAACTGCTCTCAAATATCTCTGTTTGAGACATAGTTCTGTTGCAACTTCTAAAAGGAAGTTTTACTTTCTAACCTTAATTTGGCACGTTAATCGGTTTCTTCTAAGTACGTGGGAAGCTACTCTTTGCTTAAAATGTAAGTTAAATGATAGAAATAAAGGGAAAAGCCTGATTTTTTAGCAAGTTACCAGCTAAGCTGGAAGATATTGGAAAGGGGAAGATATATGTGTATGCCCTTCTGTCCATGTATTTATCCTCATGAGATGAGAGCAGTTATTGAAATGCAGTTTATTCCTCAGAGTAGCCACTAACTTAGCCATCGCTTATTAAAAAAACCACCATAAAACCACAGGATTTTTGTTTTGGAGCACTTAGAATAAGAAGCCCCAAGCAACAAATTCAAACCTGGGGATAATAAAAAGAGCCTCTGGGACATCATCAACCTGAAGGGCAGAGTGAGCACTAATGTTCCTGCAGTTTGTGTGTTATCAGAACAAACGTTAAAAAGTATAAATGTGAGCTGCTCTTCCTTTAATGTGCCCAAACCTGCAGACAGATGGAAACGATGCACATGGTGAAGACCACGGTGATGTCTAAGGGAAAACTTTGTTAGGTTTATCCTTCTTTCCTTGAAATCAGAGCTTGAAGGTAGGAGATAAGCTTGGTTTTAACCAAGAAAAGCATGGTTTAGGATGGTAGATGTAAGTCTCTGCATGGCCAGGTGGTCGTGGACCAACTGAGCATCCTGCCAGGGGTTCTGGCAGTGTTTCATTAGGAAATTCCCTCATTATCTACAGAGCACAGCATTAAAACCCGCTAATAATTAAGGGATCAAGTCAGCATAATTGATCTCATAGAAATCACCTCCCTGCCCCTGAACTGTGTCTCTCTTGTGCACTGATGGCTTGGGAAAACTGGACTGCAGTGGCAGAATTTGTCTTCAAGAGGTTCACAGATCGCCCTGACCTCCAGGTTACCCTCTTTGTGGTTTTCCTGCTTGTCTATGTCACCACCGTGCTGGGAAACCTTGGCATCATTGCTGTGGTCTGTCTCGATCCCCACCTTCAAACACCCATGTACTTCTTTCTCGGCAACTTGTCCTTCTTGGACCTGTGCTACTCCTCAGTTGTGACACCCAAAGTGCTGCTGACCCTCTCATCGGAAAGGAAGATTATTTCTTTCGCTGGCTGCTTCGCGCAGCTGCATTTCTATGTTGCTTTTGTAGTTGTGGAGTGTTATCTCCTGGCCGCGATGGCCTACGATCGCTATGTTGCCATCTGCAACCCCTTGCACTACCCTGTCATCATGTCCCAGAAGGTCTGCATTTCCCTCTTGGCTGGGTCCTATGCAGTTGGGCTCTTTAATTCCTTGGTGTTCATGGGGTTTGCGTTGAGAGTGTCCTTCTGTGGCCTCAACATCATTGACCACTTCTTCTGCGATGGGCCACCACTGTCAAAACTGGCCTGCTCTGACACTCGCCTCAACCAAATGCTGGTACTTGCTTTTGGGGGCTTCAACGAGGTCACCACCATATCGGTCATCCTCATCTCCTACGGCCGCATCCTGTTCACCATCATGAGGATGGGGTCTGTGCTGGGCAAGCACAAAGCTTTTGGTACCTGTGCATCCCACCTGATGGTTGTCACCGTCTTCTACGGGACCCTTCTCTTCATGTACCTACGGCCCAGCTCCAGCTACTCCCTGGGCAGGGACAAAGTCGTTTCTGTCTTTTACGCAGCGGTGACCCCCATGCTGAACCCCTTCATCTACAGCCTGAGGAACAAGGAGGTGAAGAGTGCTTTGAAGAGAGCAGTGGGGAGAATAGTTCTTTCCCTGCTAAAGTGGTAATTGGTTTGACATTCAGGCAGTGGTGGGAATGGGGTCTGTATTTTGGGATCTTTTTTTGAAATCGGAGAGAATCTGTGATAACTCTTCTGTACATTATTGTCCATTTTGGAGTCTGGCTCTGTCCACGTGGGATTAATTTGTTAAACATTTGCCTCTAGATAATGCATTTCATAACAGGAGGAATATGTAGTCATTGAAGAACACACCAAAGGTTGATTTGTGAGGAAAGGTGCTAAATATTCAGATAGTTTCTGAATCATAGAATGGTTTGGGTTGGAAAGAACCTTAAGGTTCTTTCCTAAGACCATCCAGTGCCACCCCCTGCCCTGGCCAGGGACGCTTCCCACTAAACCAGGTTGCTCAAAGCCCTGTCCAACCCGGCCTTGAATATTTGGAGGCAAGCATGTTCTGGGTTTTCTCCTGGACCTGCCATTCCTTAGGTAACCCCAAGTCCCCTCTCTTGAAGGTAAATATGATGACAAGGCTCAGCCTTGTAAAAGTAACACATTTGTGAGATTTCTCCTGAGGACATGGACTGTTTTCTCAGTTGTTTTTGGCCTGAGCCTACTTGTAGTCACCCCCTCCTACAGTCTGGACGTCATTCATCAGCGCAGTGGATGACATCCCTACCAAGTGTAGCACTTCTTCCAGCCATGAGATGGGATCTACAGATTTAAGGTGAACTTTGGTGCTTCCAGGTAACCCCATGAGAGATGGGAGCAGGAAGGAGAATACACAGAGAAGCCCAAGGAGGTTGGGAGGGGAGAGGAGGAAAAGTTTCCTTGAAGCTGCAGGAAATGGGAAAAATGAGAGGAACTTCTCTGAATCCTCTTCCACAATCACCCCTCCAGGAATGTTCAGAGGTATTTTAAAATTTTTCTACTGCTCTTTAATCCTTCCAAGTGTTTTTTATAGTGAATAAACACTTCAAATGAATTTGTTAACACACAACACTAAGTATTGGACAGTGATGGTTCCTAAATGTACTCTTCAGTGGAATTTTTTGGTATATATATGCAAATTTAAGGAGGTACAGTAAAGCCATGGTGCATTATTTGCAATGAAACTAGTATTTCTAATTTTTCCTCTAATTTTCTCAAAGCACGTAGTTGTCTGTATCTGAAAGACCATTAATTGTGGGATTTAAGTGGCCAAATTGAAAGTTTAATGGGTAAACATTAAAAATGATCTTAGCCTGCCACCCTAGAAGGAACAAAAGACCATGATTCTTGTTAAAATAAACCACCCTTAGATGCAGCAAAACACAACACGGTGAATAATGAATACAGGGGAGATGAGGGATTTTGTGAGAAACATTTCAAAGGTTTCTACTTTGTTAGCTGATAACAATTTCTACCAATTGTTTCTCCTTCATTGCCATTCTTCTGCAAGAAGTAAGAGAAGTTTGTTTTGAAACTATCTGGAATGCGTGTTTTTATTTACCTTTTTGAGATGGGAAGGGGTGTTTGCAGTTGTACCTGGAGGACTGGTGATAAAGTGGGAACCAACGTGTCTCAGCAGTGAAAGTGTTGAGACAAACTCCCCAAATATAGACCCTGCTGTTAAAATACTGTCATTTGTAGAGCTTCACCCAATGCAAACACCCATCTGGGGTCAGCACAGCCCTCTTTGTTGCTCTTCTCTGCCAATATTTAGGTTTGCTGGTGCAGGTGCTGGTCTGTTGCTGGTTGTGCTGGCTCTGATGCCACTGAAGGCTTCCTGCTGGGCTCCAACTGCTCCTCCAGAAGCTCATGGGTTCCTCTAAGTCCTGTAGCTTTATTGCAGAAGCCACCCCTTTGGACAACTGAATCACACCATTGGGGTTCACGGGCTGGAAGAGAAGCTGGGACACCAATAGCTCTTTGGTGGGTCCATGTGTCATGGTGACCTGGAGCAAGGTGAGCACAAAGCCATCCCATGTGTCCATCTCTCCAGGCTCTCAGCAATGCTGATGGAGAACCATGGGTCTCCTTTGGACATGGCAAATCCTCCTCTGGGCTACACTGAGTTTATTGATCCATCTCATTCCACCTGAGATACCATAGGACACATGGACACAGGGTCCAGCACAAGATGTAGGGAGGCTGGTGACCTTTTGGGGAGCAGGAGAGATGTGTGGTGGGTCTCAGATGGTCCTGGACACCCGTGTCTGAACAGCTCAACCACCACCTTCACTTCTACTGACTGCAAAGATGGCCAAGGCAGTTGGCTCATATGTCTACACTTAACATTGTTGACAACTGATAGATGAATAAAACCCATCTATGGACCAAAATATGATCCAAATATGAGCTGCTGTTTATATGGTGACTCCGTCCCTGCTGTCAGTTTAATCTAAAAGCAGGAGCTCCTGTTATTTAATGGGAAAAATCAACTATACTGAAAGAAATAGCGTGAATTGTAAAGCTCCTGGGAATCTTCCAGACACCGAAAGGAGCTGATATCTATTGAGTGTATTGAGCAGAGACAAATTACACTGAAATTACCATGAATTTGCTATCAATTTTCTGCTGGCCAAAAAAAAACAAAACCAAAACAAAGAAAACAAACAAACAAAAGAAAGTTTGCAGAAAGAGCTGGATTAGCACCATCTCTTTTCACATCAGGTTGGGATGAGATGGATTTGATCTCTCAGTAGATGTGGAGCAGCAGAATCACTTGGACCTCTGCTAAAGGGAGGGAAAAATGGGCAGCTCAGATATACCTGGAAATATTTGGAGCATAGAAAGGAAAAAAAATTAATAGGCTGTTTGTCAATCATGTTGTGACACTGGGTCCCGTATAGACCTCCCTGTTCTTACCCATCAGTAGCCTGGAAGCCTTTCAGGCTCATTCATTGCCTGAAGGCTTGGGTCAGCCTTCACCTCCTGTAATCCCAGCCATCTGCTCCAGGCACCCATCCAGAGCTAATTACTGTAGACTTAACTACTCATAATCCTTGTTTAAGGTACTTGAAGTAAATTGCCCTTTGGATGTAGCTTCTCGCACACCCCCCTGCCTTGATCTTTAGAGGGGCTTGTGAAGAATAACTTGGGCTCATTTGGATTCTGGCCCTTGAGGCTGCCAAGTGTCCAAAGAGGTTATTGATATTTGTGACAATAATTAGCACAGGATTTTGCAAAGCTAAGCCTTTGTTAGCAGTTTAGACTGTTGTGACTCCCCTGGATTCTCATTAAGGACCCAGCAGTATACAATCAAGATCCACTTCTCTTGGAGCCCTGAGCTGTAGCCAAAGCCATGACCAACCCTTGCTCCCCCAGGAGGGATGCCCGTTGCCCTCAAAGACCCGCAGAGAGACCTATAAAAGCAACATGTTGCTGCGAGTGAAGTGCTTCATGAGATGAAAATATGCAGGAGGCTCTTGAAGGCTCAGGAGAGACATTCTTGTTTGTCTGGAAGCCCGGAGGATGGCTCCAAGGGTTAGTCCCCTAGATTTACTGCGTGGATGCCCCCAGCCTGTGGTGTCATCTGAGATGGCAGAGACCTTGCAGCTGGTAAGAGGGAGGTGACCCCCGTCCACAGGTAGGTGTGACCCTGAAAGGTTCTGCTGGGGCCATACCCTGCTCTGGTATAAATTACTGCAGCAACATCATCACCTTTGGGGAAGCTGCTCTGGGTTACACCAGGTTTTCTCCTCTGGGTTGGGTAAAGAAGATGAAATACTTTTGCTGGGATGCACTCCAGAATTTTGAGTCCAAAAGATCAGAAATCATGGTGCTCATGGTATGTTTCAGGAGCCTGGGAGAAGAAGAGAGAAGAACGCTCTCCAGGGAAGATTAACCCACCCACTGACCCTGAAATAAAGTGATATTCACTTTAAAGAATAAAGAATATTTCTATAAAGAAATCTCCAGCTGATGGAGAATGGTTCTTCAATGAGTCTTCTGATCCTGGCGCTCTTCTGGTGGGGTAAGACTTTGATTCTCGTCTTAAATCCTGCAAAAGAATGAATTGTTTTATTCTGAAACTTCACATTACCAGGGAGAGAAACCTGTATTTCACATTTTCATTAGGGCGAGCAGCTTAACCAGGTACCTCAACTTAGGCAACTGGAGTGGAATGAGCTCGGCTCAGCCACAGCCCTGTGGTCTCATCCATGGCTTTGACTCCTCTTCCAGCTGGAGGGAGAGGCAGGAGCTGCTGGGTTTTTTCCTGCTGAAAATGGGGAGGGAGAAGTCCTCTTGAGTTTCCTGGCCACCAGGATGCCATACTGTGCCACCATCAGGCTCCCTCTCAGAAGGTTTTCCCCTCCCAGATGGCATCTTAAAACAGGGTTTTCTCAAGTTCTGGCTCTTTTTTTCCCCTTGACCATTCCCTCCCCTCGTACCTTCAGCTGATGGTCTCACCACACCTTGCGTTTACCTGGAGACAAGGTGCAATTCACAGTCAGATGCTGCTGTTTGGGCACATGGGGGAGAGCATCAGCTGTGACTTTATATTCCAGGATAACCTCGTGGATCCCGCTTTTGCCTGGGCTTAGTCAGCGCGTTACAGCTGGTTCATGCTCATAAACACTCATAGATATCTCCTGATGCTTAGATCACCTCCGTACATCAGGGTTCCGTTTCCCAGTCCACTTCTGGAAATACAAGGCATGATTAAAGTCGTGGTGGGTCGTGGTCTCCTCCATGAGCTACGAGAGCAGTGAAGGACGTGACGGAATCCCTTATTGAAAGGCTGATCCATCATTTGTTAAAACCACGTAAAATCTTCATACAGGGGACCCCAACCCCAGGGCCAGTGTCACGGGGCCAGTGTTCCTGGCCTGTATCAGGAATAACGTGGCCAGCAGGACCAGGGCAGTGATGGTTCCTCTGTACTGGGCACTGGTGAGGCCTCACCTCGAGGGCTGTGTTCAGTTCTGGGCCCCTCACTACGGGAAGGACATTGAGCTGCTGGAGCGTGTCCAGAGGAGAGCCACCAAGCTGGTGAGGGGTCTGGAGAACAAGTCATACGAGGAGAGGCTGAGGGAACTGGGCATGTTTAGTTTGGAGAAGAGGAGGCTGAGGGAGGACCTCATTGCCCTCTACAACTACCTGAAAGGAAACTGTAGAGAGGCGGGGGTTGGCCTCTTCTCCCAAGGGAATAATGACAGGAGCAGAGGAAATGGTCTGAAGTTGGGGCAGGGGAGGTTTAGATTAGATATTAGGAAGAATTACTTTCCTGAGAGAGTGGTCAGGCACTGGAACAGCCTGCCCAGGGAGGTGGTAGAGTCACCATCCCTGGAGGTATTTAAGAAACTTGTAGACATGGCACTTCAGGGCATGCTCTAGTGCCCGAGATTGTGGGGTTGTGTCTGTTTGTGGTTTGTTTGTGTGGGTTTCTTTTTCTTTTTCTTTTTTTTTTTTTTTTTTTTTTGTGTGTGTGGGGTTGGACTCTGATCTCAAAGGTCCCTTCCAACCATGAGGATTCTGTGATTCTGTGAAATCAAGGCAGATTTTATGGTGCTCAGTCTCTCAGTTGTATATTCTCTAAATTGTACCGAGGAAAGGTTTGATGCTCACCCCGGGTCAAAATCATAGAATCATTCAGGTTGGAAAAGACCCTCGGGATCATCAACCCTACTCTACAAAGTTCTCCCCTACTCCATATCCCCCCCCACCACATCTTTGGGGATAATGTCTTTGGACCCACATTTTGCTCATGGTCTCCCTGGCTTCATCCCCCCCAAGCTTTCTGACACTGTAATATTAAACTCCTCGTGTCCTGAATGAGTTTTAGGATGCAAAACTCCCTCCCTCTCCCCCCCCAACAAATTAAAGATGCTTTTCTTCACGGCAGTGTCTTTTCCTAAACCAGTGAAAAAAAGCTACAGTGTTTTTGCATTCTATCCAAACTATTAGAATTATAGACAGAGCTTTCTTGTTCTGGACACTTTGTGATTGGTTTGAAATAGGGAGGAAGGGACACAAATGTGGAGAAAATCTTAATTATGGGAGGTCAAGGCCAGAGCTGTTGATTTGGTCTGGATCCCTCTCTGCTGCTGTATCCATCGATCTGGGAGGTACCAAAATGGGACTCTGAGACCACTCTGAGTGGTCCTGCCTGAAGGTCTGCCCCCAGGTGGAACATGAGAAACCCTCGGCGGTGACTCGCTGCAGGCGAGAAAGGTGTTTGGGAAAGCTGGGATGCTCTCCCTTCAGAAGGGACCTCCTCTTGCCTTGGACTGTGAAGGAGGAAAAGCTTGGAGGAGAAGGCTACAGTGTGGTCCATCCACTGCACAGGGTGTAAATTACCAATTTATCCCACTTCAGCTCAAATAAATAAAGGAATTGTTTCCACTCTCCTGTATTTTCAGGCTCTCCCCTTCCTCGGCAGACACGAAGCCCTGAATGGCAGAGCAGAATCACACCTCGGTGGCAGAGTTCATCCTCGAGGGCCTGAGTGACCAAGCGGAGATGAAGGTGGCCCTCTTTGTGCTGCTGCTGCTGGTCTACACTGTCACCCTTTTGGGCAACGCGGGGATAATCGTAATCATCCGAGGTGACCCACAGCTCCACACATCCATGTACTTCTTCCTTGGCAGTCTCTCCATTGTTGACATTTGCTTCTCCTCTGTGATTGCCCCCAGGACCTTGGTGAACTTTCTGTCGGAGAAAACGACCATTTCCTTCACTGGCTGCATGGGCCAAGCGTTCTTCTACATAGTCTTTGTGACGACTGAGTGTTTCCTGCTGGCTGCCATGGCGTATGATCGCTACGTGGCCATCTGTAACCCCCTGCTCTACTCTTCTGTTATGACTCGGAGGCTGTGCATGTGGCTGGTGGTGGGGTCCTACATCGGAGGTGTCCTGAACTCTATCATACAGATGACCTTCATCATCAGGCTGCCCTTCTGCAGCTCCAACATCATCAACCACTTCTTCTGCGATGTTCCTCCCCTCCTGGCTCTGTCCTGTGCCAGCACCTACATCAACGAGATGATCCTCTTCTCCTTGGCCGGTGTCATTGAGCTCAGCACCATCTCCACCATCCTGGTCTCCTACACCTTCATCTCCTTTGCCATCCTGAGGATCCGCTCAGCTGAAGGCAGGCAAAAAGCCTTCTCCACCTGCGCGTCCCACCTGACAGTGGTGACCATGTTGTACGGGACAACAATCTTCATGTACTTACGCCCCAGCTCTAGCTACTCCCTGAGCACCGACAAAGTGGTCTCCGTCTTCTACACAGTGGTGATCCCCATGCTCAACCCCCTCATCTACAGCCTGAGGAACCAGGAGGTGAAGGATGCTCTGAGGAGAACAGCAGAAAGAATCAGAGTCAGGCTCTGAACCCTCCTGATACAGGTGGAGCCTCTACCCCTGGAGACATTCAGAAGGATCCTGGAGGAGGCCAGGAGCAACCTGATGTGACTGTGAAGTCAGCCCTGATTTGAGCGGGACATACAATAATTTAATAATAAGGACGTCTAGGAACTCTCTGGTCCTACAAACAGCAAGTTATACACATGTATGTGTGGGTGTGTGTATAAAAATACAATATTAAATGTATATTATACTATATATTTATATATAATGCAATATTTTCTTGGGTTAAACGTGCCAACACACCATTACTGATTTGTCTTGTGGCTCCCCAGGCTCAATAAATGCAGGGATGTGGGGCATGCCGTTTCTATGGTTTTTAGCAGAAAAATGTCTATACCAGAGAAATGCCAAATAATTTCACGGGCAGCATTGGGCACTTGGGCTCTCCATGATTTATGAGCTGGATCAGGGAGGCAGCTCCTGTGAAAAGCTCTTCTTAGGAAGGATGGAACCACAAGATATAAATGGATAAACTTTGACGTTTTAATGCAGTTACGGGGTAATGGCGTACGGTGAATAAGCCAAGTGAATGAAATATAAATTCTTAAATAGCTCTGTCTTTGAAACCAGGCTGCTGAGTTAAATTGCAGGCTTAAATTAATCTTTGCCACCTCTTTTTAGGCAACCATAGAACTTTGTCCTTTCATTTCCCTCGCCTGCCCCCCCTTCTCCCCCCGCAATTTCTGCCTTTCAGAGCCTTGAAACAAAGCTCTAATTAGTTTTCTAATTTATGCGGGCAGCGGTTTGTTAAAAACAAAGACAATAATACTAATCAGTAGAGTTTGCAGCCAGAGATTTGCACATTGGCGTGAAGGGAAAAAGGAATAAAAAAACCCAAAAATGAGCAGGAAGAAAAAAAAAACCAACAAAAGACCACCCTGAAACAAACAAACAAAAAATAAGAGGGTAATAAAACCCTCAAGTCTTTATTTCTTATGCAAGAAATTGCAGCTCCCCCCCCCCTTTCACCGCATTCTGAACAGAAACTTGTGGTTGCTGTGAAAATGCGATGCCACCAGGGGGAAGAGTAACCGCGATTTTCCCTCCCCCTTCCTCCCCATCCCTGTGAACTTTAATATTTCTTTAGCACTTCATCGCGGAGAGGTAAGAGATGTCCCTGCAACAGCATCTTAACGAGCTCCTCTGGGAAGGGACCTGGAGGTGATGGGCTGGGTCTTGGGTGAGGGTTTTCCACCCGCCCTCACTTGAGCCAACAGTGGGAAAAACAAGTCTGTAACACAGCGAAAAATGACCCAAACCAGTGATGTGACCACGGCCGGCAACCAGAGCTTTTTTTTTTTTATTATTATTTTTTGATGTTAGAGTTACCAGCCTGAAGATGACTCTTTCTGTTGCTGGACGAGCAGGAGAGGATACAAATATACCTGTATAAATGCCCCTTTTCCTCTCCAAAGTTGCATTTCACCTACTTCTGAACAAAATCCAGGCCTGTTTATATGTGAACCACTTATTTTTGTTTCTCCTACCTAGCTCTGTGCTCTGTCATCAGTCCGGAGAGACATGAAAAGACCGTAACAGCCCCTTTTGGATATCAAAAGGGGAGCGCTGGAGGGGGAAATGCCAAATAAATGGCTAGAAAAATATCCATCAGGATTTCTTATCCATCGTCACCATCTATTGGACGCTGTTGGAAGTATCCTTTTTTTTTTTTTTTTGGAAGCTTCTTTTTATTTTAGATGAAAACTTTTTTGTTTTTTTTTTTTTTTTTTTTTTATGTGCTCGCAAGCCTTGGGGGAGGAAGTAGCTTGTCCTTCTTCAGGCAAGCGGGAAATAGCGTACAAATAAACTAAGACCATCATCGTCTCGCCGCCGCAGTCGGATGGTCCCATTTAGATCCTTTCTTTTCTCGGCATCGGCTCCTGAGCCTGTGAAAAATGAACGGGCAACATCAGATGTTCGAGCGAGCTTCTGACCAAGTTCCCCTCCCATTTAGAAATGATGGAAATGATGTTTTAATCTGCTTTTTTTTTAATTTCTTTTCCTAATGAAATTCTTGGGATTCAGGTTGTATGAAATGTAGATTATCAAGTTCACTCTGTGCTATGAATTATTTTTTTTCTCTTCAATAGGCCGGGCCAACCATACGCAACTTGCAGCAACAATTCCTGGTATTTTAAATTATTACTTCCTCTGACATCAACGGTTTCCTACAGCTCTCCCTCAGAAAGGGTCCCCTCCAGCACATCTTTACTCCTGACAAAGCTATCCTGGATTTTCCAATGAAGGCAAATGAAACTGTGGAGAGAGAGGTGAAGAATTTAATTTTTTGTTGTTGAATTACGTAAATCGCCTCAGTCACTACCTAAATAATCCCAGGTGAGCAGCTGCCCCCAGTGCTCTTGGATGATGAATTAACTTGAGGAGGAGCCCTGTATAATTACCCGGTTCCTAGGTGAATGTGGTGGATTTATCCTGGTGGCCTTCACAGGGGAAGACACCCTCCCTTGACCATGGAACAGTGGATAAAACTGGGGTAATTTCCTACTTTTGGAGTAAAGAGGTGACTTTTGTCCTTTCCTGGAGGGAACTGCAGCTGGTGAAACCACCTCTCCTCTCTGGGAGCCAAGTATAGCTGGAGTTTCTCATTGGAATATAAAGGCAGGGACATCAAAATTAAAATTAAGGCTTCCCCCCCCCCCCTTTATTCTGAACATCAGCGTAAATTGAGAAAAGGAAATGCTGGATTTCTTGTCAAACGCAGTCTACCCTGAAGGTAGAATGCTTCCAAGAAGAGCTACGCTGGGAAAAACTATGAGGTTTTGAATACAGGTATTGCAGATGGGGCAGGAACTGCAATAAACCCTTTGGGGATGAGTTTTTTAGGATGCATGACACTCTTCAAGGCAACACTTTTGAACCAGTATTTTCAAATAGCACCTTCTGGTGTCATTAATTATAAAAACCTGTTGGCTATAGCTTGACCTGTCAGTGGAGGGTCTGTGGACCCCTCTGGGCTTGGAAGGGGCTGTCCCTCGCTTGGTCTGATGGCTCCCTGGGGGTAAAAACATCATTCCCTGACTCGTTTTACCCCTGTCTCTGTGAATACTGCGAAGGACAGAGCCATGGAAGCGTGGGTAGATGTAAGGGAGAAGACATGGTGTACCTTTCCAGCTGGAGCAGGAAACCACCCTATTAATGAGGCTTTTCTGCATCTATTAGATATTTTGGGCTGTAAGACTCTCAAAACCCCAGCTAACCAAACTGACTACTTTATCTCTACAGATCTGTCACCTTCCCCTTGCTCCCACACTGAGATTTTGAGGATAACAACCACCAGGAGAGCAGGCTAATTGCTATTTAATGGGGAAGACGCGTTGGCTGTAGGGTCTCGGCAGCGGCTGGTCTTTCTCCTCTCCATAACATCATGAGTTAAATCTTGGCAAACCCTAAAGCCGGGCTGTTTGGTGAGTCCTAGGGCAGCTGGTGGGAAGGTCTTGGGTTGGCTTGCCCAAAAGATGCAAGATCTTCCTCAATTCGAGCCGGAAAGCAGGTATGACAAATGATGCTCCTTTCCCCAGGAGGACAAGGATCAATGTTCGGGGCTTTGCTGGTGGTTATTTAGCAGAGCGTGGACCAGCCACCCAGCTGTCAACATGAATAATATCTAACCCGAGGCACCAATGTATGGGGTTTTTAATTTAATTTATCTCCATTCCAGTCAGTGTCTTCAAGCTGGAGGGAGATGTGGCTCCTGGTGGGCAGCTCTCGGGCACGGCATGAGCCTTATCCAGCTCCTGGGTTTCATATCTACATCTTGGATCGCTCCACACGAAGCGGTGGGCTCATCAAGTAAGGAAAAAGTAAAGGTGAGCCTTAGCTAATTGTGAAATTCGGGTCAGTTCTCCCACGGCAGGAGATGTCTGCATCCAGGCAGGTAGATGCTGCCTCCGGGGAGGGGAGGGGACAGCTCCAGACCCAAAACAGCTCGATTTTTCATTATTCGTCACCCGTCATCCAGCGCCGAGCAGATGCTGCGGAATCCGCTTCGCCCCCGGCATCTTTACGTGGGCAACGAAAAGCAGCTCAAAACCCCCGTTAATAACACCGGGGTGGGGGCAGAGATGTTGCTCAGGGGACGTCTGAGATGGGATGTCTGGATTCAGGGGTGAACCTCACCCTTTCAGAAAAAGGGTCATCAAAAAATGATGACTTTTAAGGTGGGATCTGCTCGTCAGACGCCAGGCAGCACGAGCTCATGCGTCACTCTCTGGTGTAGCTCTGTCAAGCCATGATTAATGTTATCCAGGAAAAATCAATGTTTATTTATTCTGTCTGTCGTGAAGCGGGGTTTTTTTCAGGAGCTGCTGATTTCTCCCGGGTAAGCAGAGACCGCGAGCCTGAACTTATCTTTTATCTCCAGGCTTAGGCACCGCGTCCAAAGCGAAGCGAGGTGAGACAAATGCTGGCTCTTATTTCTCCACCATCCTACACGAGGCAAAATTATGCTACGGAAAACTGCATTTTCCAGTGCTTTTACCTAAAAGAGGTCTTCCCGGGATGCGGGGAACAGATAGTTACTCCTCATGTACTCACACTGAAAAGATGAGAAATAATTTCATTTTCCCAGCAGTTTTTGTGGAAATCACGGACTGCCCGGTGTAAGTGGCTTGAGAGAAGAAATGAGAAAGCCCTGCAATTTATTTATGCTTTGTTCTGTATATTGCCCTCCTTCCTTCCTTTAAAATATCCACCCACTTCCAAGTGTGCTGCTGGTGGTTCTATGAGCTGAACGGGGAGACCGGCCTTGGGAACTTGACTTTTTTCTCTCTTATATTGAATTAAAGCAGTGTAACCGGTTGGTAGATGAAAATTGACATTCTTAACATTATCGACAGATGCCATTAAGCATTTCCACTTGAAAGATGTAAAGCGGCTGAACTGCTTATATATTCAATATGGTCGAAGCTAATTATACAGTTGCGTTTGAGTTTGTTCTCCTGGGCTTCACAACCCGAGAGGACCTGCAGGTGACGTGCTTTGTCTTATTCCTCGCCATCTACATGGTCACCCTGATAGGAAATCTAGGAGTAATTATCTTAATCAGGATCGATTCGTGCCTACACACCCCCATGTACTTCTTCCTAAGTCACTTGTCTCTCCTGGACATCTGCTACTCCTCCACCATCATCCCTCAAACTCTGTTGAATTTTTTAGTGGAGAAGAAGGTCATCTCCTTCGTTAGGTGTGCCACCCAGCTCTTCTCCTTTGCAGCCTGTGCCACCACTGAGTGCTACGTGCTGGCTGCCATGGCCTACGATCGTTATGTGGCCGTTTGTAACCCTCTGCTCTACTCTGTGGTCATGTCCCAGAGGCTTTGTGTTGGGATGTTGGCTGGTGCCTACCTAGCTGGTGTGATCAGCTCCACCATACACACGGTTTCCATATTTCGTCTCCCGTTCTGCCAGTCCAAGAAGATCAATCACTTCTTCTGTGATGGACCACCGCTGCTAGCCCTCTCCTGCTCTGACACCCGTGTCAACGAAGTGATGCTTTCTGTCATGGTGGGGTTCAATGTGCTGAGCACCACTGTCTTCATCCTGATGTCCTACTCATTGGTCCTCTCCACCGTCTTGAGGCTCCGCTCCGTGGCTGGTCGGCACAAAGCCTTCTCCACCTGTGCCTCTCACTTGGTCTCTATCGCTTTGTACTACGGTAGTTCCCTCTTTGTGTACCTGCACCCCGGCTCCTTGGGGGGCAGACAGTCCTTGGAGCACAACAAGGTGGGCTCCGTGCTCTACTCCATTGCGGTTCCCATGCTGAACCCGCTCATCTACAGCCTGAGAAACATGGACATGAAGAACGCCATGAGGAAAGTAAAAAGTAGAGTCTTCTCCTCCTTGTCCATCCATGGTTCCTGGTCAACTGAAAGGTGGGGGCAACCCTGTCATGGTGAGGAGGGTTAGATATGGCACCTTCAAGAAGCAGGGTTAGATATTGCACCTTCAGAAAGCCGAGACTAAATGCACCTGGAAGCAGGACACCTGGAAAACACATTTCTCCTTGAACCAAGGCTACCTGCTGTGCTAGAAAGGACAGGACTTTCCCCTGAGACTTGGTAGTGACCGTGTATTGGGCAGAAAGTTGTCATTCTCAGTAAATGTTATTTAAATATGACTTAAAATAAGTAGTATTTATTATTTAAATATTATAAAAAATAATTATCAACGTTTTCAGGCTTCAAAGAGGAAAAAGGAGACTGCTTTGTCCTGCCAAAAGGGGAAAAACCAGGGAAAACCCTGTGTCTGTTCTCTCATGTTTTACATTAATGAACGTCCTCTGGTGATGTCCCTGTCATTAGGAGCTTGTTAATTGAACTTTCCAGGAGTTTTAGGTCTACACCATGAAGTGAGGTCCTGTGAAATAATACTGTGATAGTGTGATGGTCATCGAAGCACTCATGGTAAATGGGGACAGATCGTATTTGAGCCTCTAGAACCATAGAACGGTTTGGGTTGGAAGGGATCTTAAAGATCATCAAGTTCCAACCCCCTTGCTCTGGGCAGGGACACCTCCCACCAGACCAGGTTGCTCCAAGCCCCCTCCAACCTGGCCTTGAACCCCTCCAGGGATGGGGCAGCCACAGCTTCTCTGGGCAACCTGGGCCAGGCTCTCACCACTCTCACAGCAAAGAAGTTCTTCCCCACATCTCATCTCAATCTCCCCTCTTTCAGTGTCAAACCCTTCCCCCTCCTCTTATGGCTCCCCTCCCTCATCAAGAGTCCCTCCCCAGCTTTCCTGGAACCCCTTGAGGGACTGGAAGGGGCTCCAAGGTCTCTTGGAGCCTTCTCTTCTCCAGGCTGAACCCCCCAACTCTCTCAGCCTGTCCTCACAGCAGAGGGGCTCCAGCCCTCCCAGCATCTCCATGGCCTTCCCCCTGCTCTGCTGGGAATTTAACTGGGACTGTAAAGGGTCAGGGTGCAGGCGCGAGGGAGGATTTTAAGTCTTCCTTTGCCCCCAGCAGCCAAGGTCTGGGGTTGCCTTACGATGGAGATGGAGCAGCAGTACCCAGCAGTCCGCATCTGGGATTTCATGCTCCATTATTCACCCTGCAGACACACACCCTGCCCAAGCAGGTCTCCTTAGAGGATTTTTTTGCCTTCCAAGTGGTGGGTTTTTTTAAAATAATTTTTAAATCTCTCTTTTTTTTTTGTCCTAAAGTTGAGTGAGATTTATTTTTTCCCCTCTATCATGTTACTTTTCCCACTTCCCAAGCCTTAGTTTTAGCCCAGTACCGAATGGGGAAGAAAGAAATTCAAAAACATGGGGAAATCCTTTCCTGCCCACCACCAGTGTCTCTCCAGGACCAATAGACTGGTGCCTTCCAGCAGAAAAACAAATCTACATTAAAAACATCTAAAACCATGTATATACTTCTCCATCTTGCTTCTGCACACTTCCGTACCTTGGTATTCTCTTCCATCTGCCCCAATCCTTTGTGTTTTCTAAATGCCTGGGGCAAAGTTATCGCTTAATATTTGTCCTGAGGGTTTGATCATGTCTCTTCATCCAGCAGAAGCTTTCAGGAAACATCGGCATTTAGGAATTCCCCAGAATAAAACTAGTAAATCTGAGTCAATTCTGTTGTATCTTCAAAGCAACAGTGGAAAATGATGCTTTTGAGCAAACCGTTGTGTAGTCACCAGTAGAATGTGCGGAAATAAATATTTGGAGAGGACTCCCCATGGTCACACTCAAGTCATTCATACAATGGATGGTCCATTTGTTTCAGGGAAATTCTCTCCTGTGAGGGTGGTGAGAGCCTGGCCCAGGTTGCCCAGAGAAGCTGTGGCTGCCCCACCCCTGGAGGGGTTCAAGGCCAGGTTGGAGGGGGCTTGGAGCAACCTGGTCTGGTGGGAGGTGTCCCTCTGGTTGGAACTCGATGATCTTTAAGGTTTCTTCCAACCCAAACCGGTCTATGATTTATGTTTCTATGTTTTCGTCATCCCTCAACACAACATTAGCTCATCCTTCAGATCTTGTTTGTAGTAAAGGGTTTTTTTTTTTTTTCAATACAGAACTTTGCCATAGTTGGATAAATAAAAAGCAAACTGCCCTGGACTTGTCCTTCTCCAAGGCCAGGTGGTGGCATGGGCAGGTCCCTCCAGGAGAGCAGCTCTGGAGGTGTTGGGACAGCCAGGGAATTGAAAGGAGCTTTTGATGAGCAGGTCGAAATAATTACCAGCTGGAGGAGGGTCCTGAGGGAGAGCAGTTTGTACAGACACCCGGGATAAAACTCATCTGCCAGCTTGGGTGACCTGCTCCCGAACATCTCCTCTCCCACCAGGACTTCCACCCATCGGCTGGGCTTCTTGAGGAGCCACAGGCATCACGTCTACCCCCACCTTTCAGCCAAGCAGGTAAAGAAGGGTTGGAGGTTTCCTGTGGGTGACCCTTCTCGTGGAGCCTCTCCATGCTTGAAAGATTCTCGAGGTGCTGGGGGTACAAGGACACTCATCCTTGTGTTTTGCCATTCTCTCCATTAGCCCTGAACCCATGAAAAATCCCACGCTTCGCTTCAGCTGTGACTCGGCTGATTTATCTCGTTAGCTGTTTGTGCACCTCATACTGCAAAAAATGCACTAGTGTTGGTTGACACCAGAAAGATGGTCACCAGCCCTTTTTTGTGGCAGCTGGACTTAGTAACTATAGTAAGTTACGAGGGGCAGATTTTTTTATTTATTTCAGGTTACAGTAGTTGTTTTTTTTTTTTTTTAATTTTGCATTAAAATGATCAATTGGGAAACTTAAACTGAAAAAAAAAAAAGCCTAATTAATGCTCCTGTTTTGTTCACATGGCTGAAGCTTTCTGCGTTTCTGCTGAGATGGGAGAAAAGTCATAGTGATGGTTTTTGTCAGTCTTGGGTTGAAGGTTGGACTCGATGATCTGAAAGGTCCCTTCCAACCTGGACAATTCTATGACTCTATGAATAAAAGCTTCTGCTCTGTGAAATCCTGCAGCCCGGGCTCATGCTCATGAGCAGCTCCATCTGCACTTGGCGAGATTTTAAATGTTTTTATTATTGAAAATAATTTATTTAATATTTAAACATTTAAAAATATTTAGCATGTTCTTAACCTTGAAGCTGTTTTAAGAGATGATTGTCCTCTCCAAGGGCTGGAAGTTCACATAGGAGCTGGTCACTGGGATGGAAACAGGCACTTCTAGGACGCAATCCTTTTAATAATGAAATTGCTGTCGATAGAGAGAGACAGACGCTTCAAGGGTACGAGTCCTCCAGATGGAGCTACAACTCCTTCTCCATCACCAAGCAACGTTGACCAAGAAGACCTGAGGTCGGTAGAGTAAAACAAGTGGTGTTGGGACTTAATTACCCTCCTGCCCTCACTTCAACCTTCTGTATTTTATTAATTCACCTTATTCTGGGGGAGCGGATGCTGTTTTGTGGCCAGGATGTACCAGCGATGTACCACAACTAAAGGAAGCCCATCTGTGCTCTCCAAGAGCATCCATGGCATGAACCCAAGTGCCCAAGCAGGTACTAAGAGGTTTGCTTGGAAACCACACTCCTGACCCCATCTACAACTGATCTAGGGAGGTTTTAGCTGAGATGGAAACATCTGTAGATGGATCTTCCATCAGAAAAATTCATCTGCAGATGGCTCTTCCATCAGGTAATTCATCTGCAGCAGGGCTGAGTGGGGGAGATGGGAATACCCAAGGTGAAGCTTTAGAAAGTTTGGTTTATATACAATATTTTAACACTATTAGGTGGATATTTGGATTGGTCATAGGCGGCTTACTGCAATCACGGCAGAGCTGGGCTAGAGGCCATATTTCCGTAAATCAGTGGTGAGAATCTGAATTTTCCACATTTTGGGGTGTGTTTGTCAGACTTCATTTTTTTACACTTGAATAAACATTTTGATATTTCTTAGTGTGTCGTTAGTGCAGAAATATTCTCCTTTAGTATAAATCATGGCAGAATTATTCTCTTTTAATATCTGACTGCATAATTGGCTCCTTCCTCTGTTTGACTTCAACGCTTGGGTTAAAGGCAGAAATGTGGTTGCCTTGTATTTTTCTAAAAAAAAAAAAATACACCATTTTCTGTTGCATTTACTTTATGGATTAAACTCCGGTGTTTCCACAGTATTTCTCTCTTAGAGATTTATTTAATGGATTAATTTTATTTCTCTACAAATTCATCTAGCATGTAGAAATGACGGAGGGAGGAAACCTCACTGCTTTGTCCAGCTTCATCCTCTTGGGCTTCTCTGATGCCCCAGAGTTACAAACCACCATCTTCACAGTTTTCTTCTTCTTGTATGTTCTAACGGTGCTGGGGAACCTGACGATGATCCTGCTCATCTACGCTGACCCCCAGCTTCACACCCCCATGTATTTCTTCCTGATGCACTTATCTTTCATAGATTTCTGCCTTTCTTCCACCATCATCCCAAAAGCCCTGGAGGTCTTCCTGCTGGGGAGGAGCCACATCTCGTTTCTGGGTTGTTTTGTCCAGATGTATTTTTTCCTTGCTCTGATCATCTGCGAGTGCTTCCTCCTGGGGGTGATGGCTTACGACCGGTACACAGCTGTGTGCCAACCCCTGCTTTATCCCATCACCATGTCCAGGGTGCGTTGCTACAGCATGATGGTGCTGGTGTACACCACGGGCTTCCTCACCTCCTTGGTGCACACCGTCCTGGCGGGGAGGTTGTCCTTCTGCCGGGCCAGGAGCATCCACCACTTCTTCTGTGATCTGCCTACCCTCCTGCAGCTCTCCTGCTCGGACACCCACCCCAACGAGGTCCTGCAGGTCTCCAGTGCTGGACTTAACATCCTGGGCTCTGTCCTGATGATCCTGCTTTCCTACACCTACATCCTCCATGCCATCCTGCAGATCCCTTTGGCCAGGAGAAGGCTCAAAGCTTTCTCTACCTGCACCTCCCACCTGGTTGCCATCACCATCTTCTACGGGCCGGGGATGGTGGCCTACATCCAACCTCACAAGGCCCACACAGGGAATAGAGCCAAGGTGGTTTCGGTGTGTTACACCCTCCTCACCCCCACCCTCAACCCCCTCATCTACAGCCTGAGGAACAAAGAGGTGAAGGGGGCCCTGGGGAGGCTGCGGGTGCGGAAGCTGGTGCTGCATCTAACCAGGCTTTGAGACAGCTCTTCGGCGGTAATGAAGGAATAAATGTTATCGGTCATTACCTGTCTGAGATCACACAGCAAGTACAGGGTATGGAGAACAAGCATAACTAACCATTCTCCTCAAACAACTTCAATTTATTTTAATTGTGGCATGAGCCTTCATTAATTAATCAGAATAATTGTCGGCCCTTTCCTCACAAAACCGAAATGGTACCACGATGTTTTGTGTCCAAATTGTGTTACATGAAAATATTGCCCACAAAAAAGATGTTCAAACTGAATGTAAATAATTATTAATATTTCCATTGCCTGCTTGATGATAATAGTTTTTCCCAAATGAGCTTGGGGATCTGGTAAAGCCAGTGATATATGGAGGGCTCCAACGTGGCCAGAGGCCATGCTGAGAAGAGGAATATGTTTATTCACCATAAGTGACCTGGCAAGGGCAAGGTGGAATGTGACCATCCAGGGCAAGGTCCAGAGGTGACCTCAGAAGTGATTCCTGACCAACCTATGGAAGAACCATCGGAAGGCTCCACGCCACGGCATTGGCTCCGGGGAGCTGGCTCCTGACTTGTTGTGGGCACACACAGGTCAGCATGTTGCCAGAAGTGTGTCCCAACTAAAAATCTTCTTGGGCAGATCCTTGGCTTTCTTTTGATCTATGACTATTTCCCTTGTTGACTGATCTACAAGAGGTCCATGATTTATGTGGCAACCACTGAACCTCATTTGATTGATTTATGACCCTCCCGTACGTCATTGCACAGCTGAGGTGGAAGATGCTCGAAAGACAGCAGTAGACAAAGGGTTTTTTTTTTAACATTTAATCGAGACAGACCTTTTATGTTTAATGAACTATACAACTTCTGTAAGAAGGTGTAGCTCGTTTAATGACAAAGTGAATAAATTTTATGTTTTAAAAGAAACACCTTTGTAAACCATGGTCTTCCTAAAAGAACTGTAGTGAAAAATGAATGAATGCGACGGCAACCAGTTAAAACCAGCTTTAAGGTGGCATGAAGAGAAATGCTATAAAGCTTTTAATCAAAGTTTCTGGTGTTTTCATGGAAAGTAGAGGTATTTGGACAATTTCCCTGAGAAACAGCGAAGGGATATCTGAACCACCTTATTCTGGGTAACTCAGGAGGAGGGATGAGAATCATTAACACACAACAAAAGAGCCCATTGCTCCGTTCTGCTCTGTCCTTCCATCCTCCATCCATAGGGATACACCAGAGAAGGCTGGACACGGTACAGTAACCGGGTTCAGGCCACTGGGTGGGGAAAAAAACCCAGTTCCCCTCTCCCTGAGACACCAGGGAGTGTAACGATGGTAATTGCCATGGCCAACCTCCCCTGGGGTCTCCACCCACACCCTCTGCCCAGGGCTTGGGCACTATTTAAGCTCAGCCCTGGGTCATTAACTACTTTTAGAGCTGGTCCTGGTCTTGGTCTGTTTTTCATCTTTCCTGGCTCGACTTTGGTCCTGGTTTTCCCTGGGCTATGGATGGGAGGTGCTGCTCTGCTCGGGCCCTGTGGGACCATCCCCTGTAGGCGAATCTATTGCCCACCCTGCGTCGTGGCCACCATCAGCTCCCAGTCTGCCTTCCCTTAGGGAGTAACTGGTCCTCGCTGCTCCCTGAGCCAGGTTGGATCATGCGAGTAGCGTGAACAACTCTTAATGTCAGACAAGACCCTCTAGTGTCCGAGCTGGGAATAAAGCACACTGTTACGAAAGTATAAGCGTTATAAAAATCTCTTCCCCCTCCTTCCTGTGGCTGACTCTTAAGGAGAAACCTCCCCTGCTCAGCTGCATGCTCTGGGTAGATTTTATTTAATTCTCTATTAGGTATCCACAATGTAGATTCTTACATCTGAGCAAAAAAAAAAAAAAAAAAGCTTGGATTATTGGTATAACACCACGGGGTGTGTGCCTAGGTCATTATTTCTGTGGCCATCTAAAATAAATCATGTTAGGGTATTTATCTTGTATCTTAGCTATGAAAAAACCCAGTCTCCAGACTAACTGGGACACAGCCATGTGCAAATGAACATTAAGTGACAGATGACCCTCTCACCTCTTCCCTCTATGGAGACCTGGCATCCCAGCCCCTATTGCTCAGGATTGCCGTTGGTCGTCTCCGCTTTTGAGAGCGTGAGGTTCAGCCGCATCCCTCGGTGGCACCTTCTCAGCAGCTCTCCTGGGGAAGGGTCGGCTGGGAGGAAATCTCATTCCCAACTGCCCCACGATGAGAAAATAGCCGGGGGGGGGGAATACTTCTCCGTAGGTAGGTACATTCAGTCCTTGCCAAAAGGGAGTGTTCTGGAGTCCTCAGCGCAGGAAGGACGTGGACCTGTTGGAGCGGGGCTAGAGGAGGCCACGGAAATTCTGGGAGGGCTGGAGCCCCTCTGCTGTGGGGACAGGCTCAGAGAGTTGGGGCGTTCAGCCTGGAGAAGAGAAGGCTCCGGGGAGACCTTAGAGCCCCTTCCAGTCCCTCAAGGGGCTCCAGGAAAGCTGGGGGGGACTCTGGGTCATGGAGGGGAGCCATAGGAGGAGGGGGAAGGGTTTGACACTGGAAGAGGGGAGATGGAGATGGGATCTGGGGAAGAACTTCTTTGCTGTGAGGGTGGTGAGAGCCTGGCCCAGGTTGCCCCGAGAAGCTGTGGCTGCCCCATCCCTGGAGGGGTTCAAGGTCAGGTTGGAGGGGGCTTGGAGCAACCTGGTCTGGTTGCTCAAAGGAGCACCACTCCACACCACCACTCAGGAGGTGTCCCTGTGGGACTGGATAATCTTCAAGGTCCCTTCCAACCCAAACCATTCTGTGATTCTATGAAATACCATTCCAGCTGCTGCTGCTTCTCCTCCTGAAGCAGACGTAGGTCAGAGGAAGCCGGTTTCTGTCCCCCAGGATGAGCCTGGATGAGTTTGACATCATTGCAGCTGTAGGAGACAAGGTGAAGGATGGGATCCAGGTGGGAGGCTGGGAGCCCTGCTCTGCCATCGGGTGCAGGCAGAGAGAAGCTGGAGCTTTCGTTCCCCAGGGATAGAAGGGCCTGGGAGTCCAGAAGGGTGGAAGTCCCTGATCATGCAATGCTTTAGCATCTTCCCGATGCGAGACCACAGCACTCACTGCCCCCATCCCCTGGCAGCTCAGTGGTCTCTGCTTCTCCTCCCTTCCCTACTTTTCATCCCCCTGGAAGAAAATGAGATTATTATTTTTTTTTCCTTTGCAGTTAGCCCAAAGTGAGGTGTGGTTTTTTTGGATATACCTCTCCAAAAGTCTCCAGTCCTCCATGAACTCACCTCTGGAGGATTCCCTGCTTGAAGTACAAATTCTTAAGGAGGTACGCTTAAGAGGGAAATTCTTTATGAGCTTATTTTTGCCACCTCCTATGATATTACATCATTTCACGGAACAAAAACCACAAACCACCCCAAGAGATGAGAAGGAAATATTTGTCAGAGCCCTGTAATGACCAGGTGTTTGTTAACGTGGAGTCTCCACAGATTTTAAAGCACGGTTAAAACTGGCTGCACCAGCTTCTGTAAATCATAGAATTATAGAACGGTTAGAGTTGGAAGGGACCTTAAAGATCATCGAGTTCCAACCCCCCTGACATGGGCAGGGACACCTCCCACCAGACCAGGTTGCTCAAAGCCCCATCCAGCCTGGCCTTGAACACCTCCAGGGATGGGGCAGCCACAGCTTCCCTGGGCAGCCTGGGCCAGGGTCTCACCACCCTCACAGGAAAGAATTTCCTCCTAATATCTAATCGAAATCTCCCCTCTTCCAATTTAAAACCATTACCCCTTGTCCTGTCACTACATCTCCTGACAAAGAGTCCCTCTCCGGCTCTCCTGTAGCTCCCTTCAGATATTGGAAGGCTGCTGTGAGGTCTCCCTGGAGCCTTCTCTTCTCCAGGCTGAACAACCCCAGCTCTCTCAGCCTGTCTTCATAGGGGAGGTGCTCCATCCCTCTGATCATCTTCGTGGCCCTCCACTGGACCTGTTCCAACAGGTCCATGTCCTTCCTGTGTTGAGGACTCCAAATCCATGTGGTTCCTTCCTCTCCCGGACACTGGATCAGAGACAATTAAAAAAGGGACGAAGCGGGAGTTTTATCAACTAATTGGGGTCGGTTTGGCCAGCAGGCACCTCACAAAAATGTTACTTGCCATGGCCTTCCTAAGCGCCTCCTTGACCTCCTTGTTCCTCAGGCTGTAGATGAGAGGGTTGAGCATGGGGACCAGGAGGGTGTAGAAGACGGCGGTGACTTTCTCCATCTCCAGGGAGTACTTGGAGGCCGGTTGCATGTGGCTGAGCCCTGCAGGTACGTAGAACAAGGTGACGGTCAGTAGGTGGGAGGCGCAGGTGGAGAAGGCTTTGTGCCTCCCTTCGGCTGACCTGATCCTCAGGATGGAGAAGAGGATGTAGAGGTAGGAGATGACGATGATGAAGAGGGCGGACATGGAGATGGCCCCGTTGAAGGTGACAAGCAGAAGCTCGTTGAGGCGGTCGTCGGAGCAGGTGAGTTTCAGCAGGGGGTTGGTGTCGCAGAAGTAATGGTTGATGACGTTGGGGCCACAAAAGGGCAAGGGCAACAAGCAGCACGTTTGGACGAGCGAGTTCAAGACCCCCCCGACGTAAGAGCCGGCCACCAGCTGAACGCAGACTCTCTGGGACATGGAGACGGCGTAGACAAGGGGGTTGCAGATAGCGGCGTAGCGGTCGTAGGCCATGACGGCCAGCAAGAACACCTCCGTGGTCACGAAGAGGAGGAAGAAGAAATGCTGGGCAAAGCAGGCCGAGTAAGAAACGGTTTTCTTCTCCAGCCAGAAGCCGACGAGCAGCTTCGGGGAGAAGACGGAGGAGTAGCACAGGTCGACGAGGGACAAATTGCAGAGGAAGAAGTACATGGGGGTGTGGAGCCGGGGGTTTGTCCTGATGAGCGCCATCAGCCCAAGGTTGCCCATCAGGGTGAGGAGATAAATCAGTAAGAAGATTAGGAAGAGAGGAGCCTGCAGCTTCGGCTCGCTGGTCAGGCCCAGGAGGATGAACTGGGTCACCGGGGTGTGATTGCCTCCAGCCATATCGCCCTTCCTCAAACCTGCTGGAAAGAGGAGGAACAGAGTGGAATAGGAAAGAGAAACGCAATTAGTCATTAACAGCACAAAGCTTTGACACTTGGGAGAACACCTCACTGCCCTAGGGTTCTCGGCAAATCCCCACAGGCAGAGCAACTCATCCAAAACCTTTCAAAAAAGGTGTGTTTTGTCCATGCTCTCTTTCATCAGGAGGCTGAATTTAAAAAAAAGGTTTGTTTTTTTTTCCTTTACAAAAAGTGGGGTTTTTCCTTTAAAAAAGTGGGTTTTTTTCCTTTTTAAAAAAAGTAGGGTTTTTTTTGCTTTTAAAAAAATTAATATAACCCCAGTATTTAATGATTTGAAAACTGGAGAAGGGGTTGAAAGGATTTGCAAACTTCCTCTCATTTCTTGAGAAGGGAGAAAAAGGGGAAGGTATTTAATTTTCACCCCCTGAGAAGACTGAACGCACGCGGTTCCTGACGACCCTGGGAGCCCCGAATCCATCGTGTCTTCTCGGATGGGCTCTGCCGGAGCCCCGGCTGCCCCCCCACCAGCCCCCCAACGAGCTGGGGGGGGGGGGGGGGGCGTCGCTCGGACAGAAAATGCCCTGCTGGAGAGCAAAAATGGGCTGAGCTGCCACATTTCTGCCGATACTCTCGGTCAGGTCCCAGCACAGAGGGGAATATTCCACCCCCCCACCCCCCCAGGGTGGCAGATCGCAGTGAAACAGGGTTTTATGACGCTTAATTTTCTCACCTGCTCCAGCTCAATTGTTATTTACGTGTTTTTCCCCACTCGGGGTAGGGAAGGGAGGGGTTTTTCAGGCTGCTCCTCACGATTGTGAGGCTAAAGTATAAGCTGAAGGTGTTTTATGTGTAATAAAAAGCTGTTGGCCATATTCACAGGAATCCAGGAGGTGAGGAGAGGGGGGGAGAAAAAATTAAAAATCATTTTCAGCAGGCTCCACAGAGCAGAGAGCCTTCATTTTCAACCCACACACCACCTTGCCCACGGTATTTTTTCCTAATCAAGCCCCTTCCAGTGCCAGTTACTCGCTTTTTCTGGCCGAGCACAGCAGATGTGAGGAATTCTACCAGCTTTTTTTTTTTTTTTTTTTTTGCTATAAATAGTGGAACCGGTTTTAATTAATAATGAAATCGGCGGGATAAAGAGCAGGGGGGATATTTGTTTGCGATGGGTGATGCCTGGCAGTTTTTTCTCACGCACCAGGACATGGGGAAATGTGTTATTTCGGCATCATTTTGGGGTTTAGGGGTTCCCGTTAGTGGCTCCCTCACGTCTGAGAGCTTTCCCTGCGCTCAGCTTTTCTGGTACCAACCCAGATTCTCACTTTTATCCCCGTAACAGGGAGATTTTTCACTTTACAAGTATTTCCGAGGTTCCCACCCACCGGGAATAGCTGGGAGGATATTTCTAGGTTTTGGCTGCAGCTGCTTTTTCTCTTCCAATAAAGGAATGTGGGGTTTTTTTAACAACACTCAAACCTCTTTATATACAAAAAAAAAAAAAAAAAAATCCATGACAGACCTACCCAGCCCTTCTGCTGGGACCGTGCTCTCACCTCCTGCTAACGAGGAATAATATTGCAGCAGCAGAAGGTTGCTCTGGGCTCTATGGGGTGTCTTTATTCTGCCCGGAGAAAAATCTAAGAAGAATAAATAAAATCTGAGCCCTAACACCACCACCCCCGGCCCCCCCCCCGGCCCTCCTCCCCAGGCTACGGGTCTCCGTGTAGCTCCGTATCTGTCTGCCCCCATCGGTTTATACACCTTCGGAGCAGAAAAGCAGCTTTTCAGATGTTTCCTCGGCGGTTCTATCACAATAAGGTGGTGGCACACACTTTGAAAGCCTGAAGATAATGCCTAGAAATTCAGATTTATGGAAAATATACAGCTTGGGTATATTCTGCTAATGAGCTTTTGCCCTGAATACTAACGCAGGGCATCCTAACTTGGGCGCTCGGGTTTTAGTCTTGGTCTAGATTTGAATCCTGAGCCTACTGTCCCGTTTTCCTGCGTAATACCATGTTCTTACCCCCTCAGCCGGGTGCGTCTCCCTGCGATTCGGCCCCGTCCTAAGGCAGAAAGAAGAAACCTGCCCCCTTTTCCTCCATTCCTCAAACACCCCAGCGTGCTACAGGAGGAGGGAAGCGGCAGTTTGTAGACGGGACGCTCGGGAGGGAGACCGAGGAAGGCGGCAGCTCCATCTGTGAGGAGCCATGGTGGTGGCACCAGCCTTTAGACCCGAGCGGGTGACGCCGCCGTTCCCCAAGGGCGACAGCTTCTGGATTTATTTACTCCTTTGGTCCTCTTAGGGGTAAAAATATCCCTGGAGTAAACCAGAGCGGAGCAAAGAGCTTCCTGCCATCACGGGGGGATCGTTAGAAACTCCCAGGAGATTTGAGAAGTTTGGACTCAGGTCCTGTCCTTCCTCACAGAGAACAGTGCGAGGCTCAACCTTTCTTTGCTCGGTGCCGATGTGGGAGCAGGGAGTTGTTTTCACCTGGGAAAGGAACCATTTGAGGTGCTAAATAATGTTTAATGAGATTCTGGGGCTTTATTCTCCTTTTCCAGAATTTATTAACCCCCTGCAAAGGTTGGGGCTGACCTGCTGGAGAGCAGCTCTGAGGAAAAAAAGGACCTGGGAGTCCTGGTGGACAACAGGATGACCATGAGCCAGCAATGGGCCCTGGTGGCCAAGAAGGCCAATGGCATCCTGGGGGGGCCACCAAGAGCAGCATGACCAGCAGGTGGAGGGAGGTCATTCTCCCCCTCTGCTCTGCCCTGGGGAGGCCCCATCTGGAGCACTGGGACCAGTTCTGGGCTCCCCAGTTCCAGAAGGACAGGGAACTGCTGGAGAGGGTACAGCAGAGGGCTACAAAGATTATGAGGGGCTTGGAGCATCTCTCTGATGAGGAAAGGCTGAGGGACTTGGGGCTTTTTAGTCTGGAGAAGAGAAGGCTGAGGGGGGATCTGATCAACGCCTATAAATACTTAAAGGGTGGGTGTCAGGAGGATGGGGCCAGTCTTTTTTCAGTGGTGCCCAGGGACAGGACAAGAGGGAACAGGCACAAACTTGACCATAAGAAGTTCCATCTCAACATGAGGAGGAACTTCTTCACTTTGTGGGTGGCAGAGCCCTGGAAGAGGTTGCCCAGAGAGGTGGTGGAGCCTTCATCTCTGGAGAGATTCCAGACCCCACCTGGACACGTTCCTGTGGGACCTGCTCTGGGTGGACCTGCTCTGGCAGGGGGTTGGAGGAGATGATCTCCAGAGGTCCCTTCCAACCCCATAGAATTCCATGATTCTCTTGTTCCAGAATTGATTCTCTGGTTGGACTGTGCAAATTTAGAGCTTCACTTCAACTCTACGGTTCAAGGCAGCCGAAAGCGCGAGTGCTGTAACCAAACACGCACAGAAATGGCTTTCTCTCCCTGAATATTTAACAGTTTTTATGGCTCGGACTTAAAATAAATCCCTGTTCTTCAGTTGATCACTCCTACGCCCCGAAATCCCACCACCGGCCCAGAGGTGCAAAGCGTAACCCGTTCCTTAGTGGGACCAGCACGAGCTGAGGGTACAAACCCCAAACCCCATTTACTTGAGGTTCGTTAGAAAAATTATACTCATTTAAGGGTGGCTTGCTCCGTCTGCACCCCTCGACGAAACAGGAAACTTTAACGGTGCTCCTGTGAGCCAACTAAAGGCAGGTGAACCGTCTGGGAAGAGTTTTCATCCTTCCCGCCTCCTTCCTTGAGCTATTCTTGGCTCCGTTATAAGGCGATACGTAATAAAGTGATGGACCAACTCCTGTTCAGGGCAGGAAGAAGTGGGCAGAAGGAACCAGTTACGGAAACCAGGCTTGGGTTGAGGAAAGGAATTTCGCAGTCTCTTTTTCCTGCTGCTCTTTTAGTTTATTTCCTTGCTACGAGCATTTTCCTGGCTCTGAACTTCCAAATATTCTTCTTTTTTTTTTTTTTTTAATCGCCTTTCATTCCCTCACCACAAACCCACTTCACCGTGGGACCTTTCCACGCAGTCACGGTGGAGGTATTCGCAGATAAAACAGGGAATATTTTAATTAAGAAGCTCCCGTGAAGACAAATTGAAACATTTAAACCAGTAAACGCTGAGGAACCACGACTTGTCTTTACTGCATTTTGAAATGAAATGAAGCAAGTAATTAAATCTCGAGGAGATAAAACGACTGAACTGCTGTGACGTCCAGGCGAGCATCAGTTTGGGATAACGGATCGGAGCGACATCACGGGAAAAGGGGTTTCAGGCTGTTTTCACTGAGATTTCTATGTGTAATAAGGGAGGGAGGAGGAAGGAGAGAGGGGGAGGAAGGACAGAGAGGGAGGGATGTGGCGGACACTAAAACCATCCCAGCAGAACCAGGAAAACTCAGCCAGGGTTCCACTCCTCCGCCAGGAAAGACAAACCACCGACAGGTTTGGCAGTTGCTTAAACTGTCTGTCCCTTCCAGCCGGAGGGAAAAAGCCTCGTGGCTCAGAGCGACAAGGATTCAGGGTTGAAAACAGAAATGCTGCCGGACAGAAGCCTTGGCAAACACATAAATGTAGAGGACGGGTGACAAAACATCACCCCAGGCGTTGATTTTGAAATCTGGCTTTCCCTGTAACGCTCTCTGGGTGCAGGTTCTGCCAGTGAGGTGACAGGATCAGTGACAGTGACACTGGTGGACAGCACAGGCGTCCACCTCAAAGCCCACCGGCTCCGGCTGCCCTCCTTTGAAGCATCCAGGCTCCCTCTTGCCAAAATTATCTCCAAGTTTAGGGTTCGGAATTTAAGGCCAGACCCTGTGGAAAGCACCAGATGGGAGCAGCAGACTTGTTATTTTGGGGTGCTCTGCTCTGGGGTCCCCTTCCCACGTGTGGGACGAGCTGTGGCCGGGCAGGGGGTCCCACTCGAGAAGCTCCGTGTCTACAAAGCATCCAAAAACCAGTTAACACCAGGATTAAAACTCCATTTTTTGACTTGTTGGCTGTCGTCACCAGCAGGTTTCCCCTCTAAACCTGCCCTTTGTCCTTCAGCAACGAGGTTTAAGCCGCTTCTCCCAGAGAATGAGAAACGCTGCACTTGTGGATAAATTTTATTCGGAAAAATCGAACCCGGGACATCGCTTCGACAAGCAAGAGGAAAAGACTACGCAAAATACAGAATAAAATAAAATAAGGAAAAAAAAAAGAAAAGAGGCACTATCTTTTTTTTCCTTCTGAGTCTGGGACCTGTCTGTGTACACGAGCTGAAGGACACCTCAGGAAACGGGGGAGCAAAGAGGCCTCCGTGTTAGGTTTATTAAAATTTTTTTCCTTTTAAACATAAAACAGAACCAAACAGCAAAATCCAGGCTGGGAGAGCTGCAGTCGCAGCTCAGCTCGACCTCAGTTTGAGCACTAAGAGGGGGCCAGAACTTTGCTGGGATGGGGATACTCCAACTTTTTTATTTTTTTAAAAAAAATAAAGAAAAAGTGATGACAATAAGGGGAGGAAGCACCCACACCCGATCCTCAATAAAGGGAGAGGTTCAACTCGGTATTTCAAGTCTCCCTTCCAAATCCAGCTCACCTTCCTGGCACCTACCTCTCTGTGGATGGATGGTGGAGGCAGAAACCTCTCATTTGTACCCAGTTTGCCCTCTAAATATTCCATTTTTTTTTAATTTCTTAAAGGAGGGGGAGTGTTTGTGATCAGCGCCTCCCTTTAACTCCGCATTCTGGGTATGACCTCTGCTCCCCATCACGTCTCAAATCGTTAAACACCACCATTGAATGCAATTCCCTGGTTCCTCCCCCCAACCTTTAAACCCCCCCAGGCTACGGTGCTTTCTTCTCTCCCAGCCTCCTACGTTACCGCCGCTGCGGGGGAAGACGCTTCTCCGATTCCCTAAGCTACATCCTTGGGAAGCACTTTAGCAACATCCCTCCTAGCACTAACACGCAGGACAGCAAAAGACGACCCTTTTTTTATTAGCCTAAAACTCCTGTTTGAGCAGAAAAAAAAACAAATCAGAGGGTTTTGGGGGTTTTTTTGTGGTCAGACAGTCTGGTTATTTACCCTTCTTGGTCTTTGCGGCAGCAGCATTGTTGGTTTTGGCTTTCTTCTTGGCCGAGCCCTTGGTCTCCGGCTCTTTGCGCTTGGCGGACGTGATGGAGCCCGTCACTTTAAAGAAGTCGTCCAGGCGGCCCTGGGTGCTGCCCTGTCGGCTCTTGCTCAGCCTCTTCACCCCGTTGCGGATCCGCTCTTCGTTGAACTGCTTCTCCCCGCACATGAACTGGACGAGCTGCTCTTCGTTGGGCTCGGTCCACTTCAGCTCAACGGCGTCGGGGTCGACGACATCGGGCTCCAGAAAGAGCTTCTGGGCCTCTTTGTGCAACCAGTTCTCGGGCAGAGGGTATTTCTTGGTGTCGATCTGCTGAACGATCTTCTCGATGCTTTTGTGCTCCTTGATGAGCTCGACGGCACGCTTGGGCCCGATGCCGCGGATGCTCTCACAGTAGTCGCAGCCCAGGAGGATACACAGATCCACAAACTGTTCCCAGGTCAGGTCTAGATCCTGCAGGATCCGGTTCAGGTGAAATTCCTGGATGGGCAGCTTCTTCGTCTCGCTGGCGGTAAGATGCCTCATCAGCACGGGACTGCCAAAGGTCAGGCAATCCATATCTTCCGTGGCAGCCGCGTAAACCTTCCCGGCCTTCACCAAGGTAGCGCAGCTGGCTTCGGCCTCCCCCGGCGCCTCCACATAGGGGATGCCCATCAGGGTTAGTAACTTCTTGCACTCATCATTGTGCTGCTGGGTCACCTTGACCAGCCTCTTGCTGTACTTCTCAATGTTCTCCTCCTCTCCGGCCTCCTGAGCCTCCTGCAGGTGTTTCTCGGCCTCAGCCCGGCGCTCGGTTCGCTTCGAGAGCTCCCCCGATTTCAGCTGCGGGGGTTTGCCATCAAAGACGTAAACGGGCTTGATGCCGTTCTCTACCATGCGGATGGTCCGGTAGAACATGCCCATCAGGTGGCTGGTGGTCTCGCCCTCCTCGTTCTGCAGGACCTCAGCTCCCTGCCGCACAGCGATCAGGAACTGGTAGATGCTCATGGAGGCATCTATAGCCACCTTCCGGCCAAAGTAAGACTTGATGTCATTCTCCCGGATGGCGCCAGGAGCCACGTCGGCAATAAGCTTGGCCAGGCCATGGATTCCCATCCTGGGGAACAGAAAAGGGGACGTTGGGATCAGCCTCTGCACACACACGGTGCTGGGGGGAGCTGGGGGCTAAGAGCTGGGCCGTGGGGGTGGTGTACCACCTAAGCAGGGAGGACCAAAGGGAGGTAGCTGCTTCTCCTGCGAACCATTATCCCACGGGCTATGGCCTCTGCTGGCTGCCATTACCTGGCTTCCAGCCTCAGCCCACCACTAGCCCCCTACCCACCATTACAGCCCCACCTCAGCCTCCCTAACACACCATTACCCACCCACCCCCCTTCCATTATCCCCCTCTTCCCTCCTTGGCCTCTCCTGACCTGCCATTTCCACCCTTCCTCCTCAGGGCCCACCGTTATCCTCCTCTTCTCATCACGGCCTTCCTCCAGCTCACCATTACTCCCCCCCCCTCTTTCTACTGCAGCCTCTCCGGGCCAGCAAATACTCACCCCAGCTGCCACTATACCCCCCCGACACGCCTCAGCCTCTCCAGCTGCCTTTCCCCGCCCTGGGCCCGCCTCAGCCACCGGGTACCTTCCCGCTTCCCGTTTCCCACCTCCGCCAGCCACCGTTATTCACCGCCGGGCCTGCTTCAGCCTCTCCAGCCACCATTATTCCCCCCTAGGCCCGTCTAAGCCTGCCCCAGCCGCCATTATCCCACCTCAGGCCCTCCTCAGCATCCTCCAGCCGCCATTATCCCCCCTCCCAGGCCCGCCTCGGACTCTCCCAGAGGCCATTATCCCCCTCCCGGGCCCGCCTCAGCCTCCCCCGGCCGCCATTACCCCGCAGCTCGCTCCCGCGCTCCCGGCCGCAATGCCCGCCGGGAGCCGGCGGAGCCAATAGCAAGGCGGCTCCCGCTAGCCCCGCCCACCCGTCCCGGCATCCCCCGCTCCCGCTGTCACTTCCGCTTCCGGGGCGGAGGCGACGTGTCGGAGCGGAGCGGGAGCCGGCACCTGGGCGACATGGTGAGGGCTGGGGCGGCGACAGCGGAACGGGACCGGACCGGGGACCGGGGACCGGGACTCGGGGAGGCCATGGGGGACCGGAGACTGGTCCTTGGGGCTGGGGTGACTGGGGACCAGGACTCGGGCCCAGAGGTCGGAGCCGGAGGCCGGGACTTGGGGCCAGGATTCCGGGGCGGGGCCGCAACCGGAGGCCGGGAGCTGGAGACCAGGACTGGGACTGGGACTGGGACTCGGGCCTCGGCCCCCGGCGGTGCCGCTCACCTTTGCCGTGTCCCCCGCAGGAGCTGGAGGCGATGAGCAGATACACCAGCCCGGTGAACCCGGCCGTCTTCCCGCACCTCACCGTGGTGCTGCTGGCCATCGGCATGTTCTTCACCGCCTGGTTCTTCGTGTATCCCCGGGCTGGGGGCGGGGGAGCGGGCGGGGGAGCGGGCGGGGGGGGTCCCCTCACCTTCCTCTGCCGCCGTTAGCGCCTTAACACCGTGGGCTGCAGCTACGAGGTGACTTCTACCAAGTACACGCGGGACATTTACAAGGAGCTGTTGATCTCGCTGGTGGCCTCGCTCTTCATGGGGTTCGGGGTCCTCTTCCTGCTGCTGTGGGTCGGGATCTACGTCTGAGGCCCGGGTGGAGGAGCACCGGTACCGCCTGGGGAACTCTTGCGGCTGTAAGTGCCCTGAGGGCCTAATGCTCAGGGTGGAGGGGTGGAAATCATAAAATCATAGAATTGTCTGGGTTGGAGGGGACCTTTAAGATCATCTGGTCCAACATCAACCTAACCCTGATAAAAACCATCACTAAACCATGTCACTAAGCACTATCTCAACCCATGTTTCAAATCCCTCCAGGGATGAGGACTCCACCACTTCCCTGGGCAGCCCATTCCAAGGCTTAAGAACCCTTTCCACGGAAACATTTTTCCTGGTATCCAATCTGAACCTCCCCTCGTGCAACTTGAGGCCATTTCCTCTTCTCCTATCACCTGTTCCTTGGGAGAAGAGACTGACCCCCCCTGGCTACACCCTCCTTTCAGGGAGTTGTAGAGAGCGAGAAGGTCTCCCCTCAGCCTCCTTTTCTCCAGGCTGAACACCCCCAGCTCCCTCAGCCTCTCCTCACAGGACTTACTCTCCAGACCCCTCACCAGCTCTGTTGCCCTTCTCTGGACCCGCTCCAGCACCCCAGTGTCTTTTTTTTGTGGTGAGGGGCCCAAAACTGGACCCAGCCCTCGAGGTGGGGCCTCACCAGTGCCCAGTACCGGGGGACGCAATGTAGCCTTGTGATGGCTGATCTTGACAAAAGCCACCTTTCTTCGGGGGCAAAGTTAGAACGTGCACAAAGGGCTGTGCTGTCATCCACCTTGCAGCCTTTGGGATTAAGCGTCGCGGCTACTGTGAGCTGCAAAGCAGCCCTCGGGTAACTCGGCTGGGGAGTGCTCCTGTGCCTGTCTGTTCTGTCTGGGCAGAGCTGGGGTTCATCCCCATGTCAGGCAGGAGGGAATTGCGTGTGCTGGGTATTGCCACCGTCCCTTCCTCTGTGGCATTTAGAGGCAGCAGAGTCTGGCCCTGGGGAACGCTGTTTCACTGACCTCCTTCATCTCCCCTTTGGTTCCAGGTGGGAAGCCCTGCAGAAGCTCTTTTTTATATTTCTTTTATACTTCGACGTCAAAGTCCGTGTCAGGCATGGACTGTGCCGCTGTCGAGCGACTTAAAGCAAACCAAACCTGAATAAAACTGCCTCTGTGATGCACCTGCCTTTGGACTCGTGGTTTGTCTTTTAGATACCTTTTTTGTTTTTTTTCACCTGGCTTTTCCAAACCACTTTGATACTGGCACAAGATCTCCGTGTGATACCACGGCCCCGTGTTTATCCGAGATTTCCACAGCTGTGTCTGCCCAGAAGCGTTTTGGTGCCACCTTGTGCCCTGGTGCAGCTCGACTGTATAAAATAAGGGCTTCCTGCTTCTTCCTCAGCTTTTATATCCCTCAACCTGCCTTGCCATCCCCTTCCCTCGCCCTTTTTAGGGAAGGCTGTGGCCCCTTTTCCGTGTAGAGTAGCCACGGGCTGGGGCTGTTCTCACCCCGACCAGACCCTGCGTGGGCACATCGGGAAATACAGAGGACATGGGAGGGTTCCTCCATCCTCTGGGAAACAGTTTTACAGCCCCTGGAGGAAAAGATTGTTATTTCATAGGAAGGGAGGAAGGTGCCAGGAGCCGTCCTTGGATACAAAGCAGTATTTATATATTTATTTATACGGGCATATTTACCTCCAGCATAAAACAAAGTCTAAATAAGCCAAAAAAAAAAAAAAAAACCAAAAAAACAAAACCAGACCAACCAAGGTGGGGAATCCGGAGACTCGGCACTCAAATTCAGCAAAATATAAATATAAATCAGAAAGAAAGGAGGGGGGAAAAAACGAAACCACGCTTGTTCCCCACCAATAAAAACCGATAATGGATAATACCTGCTAAGAAGGCAACTCTACAAACCTGCTGGCAATATACAGTGATTAAAGCTGTGGCAGCAACATTTAAACCAAACAAATTAGTGCTTTATTTTTTTCTTCTTTTTTTTTTTTTTTTCTTTTTCTTTTTTTTCTTTCCTTAATTCTTGCAGTGGTGGCGTAGTCTCTATTTACAGGCTTTAAGCTCTTAACGGGAGGACAGAATTTGGTGAATTTGCTTTTGAAACAAACTCCGAAAAAGGGCCAAACTTGAAACTTTTGGCGAGCGGCTTGGGTTTCCAGGCTCGTCCGTCCTTCCTTCTTTCCTTCCCGCTGGGAATGTCTGGAGAGGTGAAGCCTCCGGTCGGCTCAGAGCTCCCTCTGTCTCACGCCGGGAAAAGGCCTGATTGTGATCTCTCTTTGTTATTGATTGGGAATGGGGGAAACGTGGCTTTATTTAGGGCAGAGACACCCTTGGGGGGGGGGGGGAGGGATCCATGCTTAGAACCGATCCCGTGACCCTTTAATAATGACAACAACAACAACAACAAAAAAACCCCTTCTGAGCTCATTCCTGCCTCGCTGCGCGGTGGCTGCTGGAACCGGCGTACGCTTTGTGAGAGACTTTAAGACCAAAAAAAAAAAAACCCCATACTATTTGTGATACAAGATGCTTAAAAATAAAAAAAAAAAAAACCAAACGCGTTCTGAGTCCCTCTCCTCGTTCCATCCCAGGGATTGCTGTCGGCCCCGTGCCGCTCCGCTGGGAAACGGCCGCGTTTTTGCGCTTCGGGTGTTGCCTCGTCTCAATTCTTCAGCAAAGCCACCGCTTTCGAGCCACCTGTGGGAAGCCACTGGTCCCTCCTGCCCTCCCCGTAGCAGAAAAAAAAAAAGGCTCTAGGGATGTTTCCGTAGCCCCTCAGGCACTTGGGTTGCCAGCGGCCCCTCGTAAAACCCCGCGGCTGAGCGTCGTGGGGACATCTGAGAGGACATCACCTTCTTGGCCACTGCTGTTTCTTGGTGATTGATTGATTCGTCCCCTCCAGGAATGGCTTTTCCCGGGGCGAGATGTACTCCTGGGTCTCGGCTGGCCTGGGCCAGGTCCACCAGCGAGGGGGTGGCTTGGTGGCGGCAACGACTACGGGCCGCACTGTCACCTCTGGCCATCACAACGCCGCCCGTCACCTCTTCAGGGGTTACAGGAGGGGGATTTAGCCCGGCTCGACAACGCGAGGGGAAACGGCAGGTCTGGGAAGGTCACCCCTCAGCGGAGCCGACGGCGAAGAGCACGTGGTCATCGCTCGCCGGAATAAGGACGTGCCAGACTGGGCCACTGATTGCCAAGTGGAGAATAAAAGCTGCCAAGAAAGTAACTTCCCAGTTTGAGCCAAAAAAAACCAAAACCACCACAAAACTCAGGGCAGGTGGGAAAAAGGCTGAGCGGCCTCTCCAGGAGCTACGTCGAAGGGTTTCCTTCCCGGTTGCGGGGAGAAGCGGAGAATCCTGCTGAGCCTGGAGCTGACCTGCTTGTGCGTAGCTTCTCCTGAGCCTTGGGAACCTCTTGCTTTCCTGCTGGCCCTCCCCCCAAAATCGGGTACTCCCCCAGCTTCACTGCCCGGAACTCTCTGCTTGCCTGCTGGTCCCTGCTCAGCGCATTTAGAGCATCACCAAGGTGTAATTAAGGCATCTGCTGCCTGCAGGCTTAGAGAGGGAATGAAAACCTCACCTTGACACCGCCCTACAGATAAAAAGCCTTTGGTGACGGAGACACCAACTCCCGGAGATGTCCCAAGGGCTGCAGCCGCGTTGCTGGGACAAGCTGAGGAGCTCCGAGATGGGTGACAGGAGATAAAACCGCTCCCCAGGCTGAGAGAAGGACACGTGGGGTCCCATGAGGCGCGTAGAGGAACCATCTCTCTCTTTCTGGATGAAGAAAAAAAGCTCTTTAGGTGTTTGCAGCTCGTTTCTCCAGAGCAGCGGAGCCAGCCACGCGCTCCTCGGTGCCGGTAACGACAGGAAAGGGATCCCTGCATCTCTCTCACGAACGGTCGGAGTTGGAAGGGACCTCAAAGATCATCTCCACCGAAAGCAACCAATGCCAGCAGCCGGAGCCTGATGCCGTGTCCCCAAACCCAGTTTGGTTTGAGCTGCCCACGTCCAGCGATGGGGCAAGGCGTGTTCTTCTCTGAAGCCCCTCAGGACTGGCGTTTCCCCCCCTCACCGCCCTTCTCCAGCGGCTCTTTCCTTGGAGAAACGCCCCCTCAGACACCAGGACCTGGGGTGGCTTGGTCTCCAGGGACACAGACGGCACCGGAGCGGGATGAGGAGGAGGATGGACTCACTGGTTGGCCAGTCTGACCCGTCCCAGTTGGCCCCCCCCTTTGGGTTCCCACACCAGACACGCGTGGCTCAACGAGGACAGAACTGAGACCCATTTTTTACATGGCTTAAAAAAAAAAAAAAAATAGTAAAAATTCAGTAGTTTAGCAAGTGAAGAACTTGTAACAGTAAAAATACCCAAAATACGCTCAACATAACTGCTTTCTGAGAACGGCGGCAACCAAGGGCCCCGCACTTGCTGCCGTTCCCCGCTTTGGGGAGAGGATCGGCCTTTTTGGTGCCTGGTGGGGGATCCGTTTGGGGGTGTGTGTGTGTGGGGGGGGGAAAGGATAGGGGGGTGCAGCGAAGCCACCTCACGTGTGTCCCCCAGTGGTCCCCTCTGCACATCTGGGCAAGATGTGGGGCTCGAGAGCCGACCCGGCAGCTCCACCCGCTGGTGCCGAATGAGAAGAAAAAAGGGGTCCCACCACACTTCACGGGGTCGTTTTTTCCTCCCCTGGGCGGAGGCAGAGTGCCCCCACACGCGGTTTGGGCCCGGGCACAGCCCCAGCAGCATTTTTTTGGGGGGGTGGGGGTTGGTTCTTGAGTTTATCCATGGGATACGGTGAAAGTTAAGAGTACAGGGGGGGGACACACACACACAGACAGGGCTTAACGTCCAAGCGGCACCTTCGCTTGTTGTCCACAGAGGACAGTCCGGTGGGATGGGGGTGGGTGGGTTGTGTCCCGTGGAGCGGGGCTGCGGGGAATGGCCCTGGGCCAAACTAGGAAGGACCAGCAACTCCAGTGTAAGAACTTCCAGTAGTTCCAGGCGCGAGCCGCCCTTTCCAGGCCAAACTTCAGCCTTTCGCTGGTGGAAAAGGGCTCCAGTGTCAAGCGGTTTCCAGTGTCGTGAGGGAACTGGTGCGGCACGTCGGGGACCGGTACGGGATGGGGCTCCCCGGCCACGTGTGGTCCAGTGTGACGCTTTCAAATCCAGTGTTGCGAAGGGAAGGAGAAGCGACGGAGGACACAAAAAACGTCCGTCCCCCCCCGTAAGGGAAGGAGAGAGACCTTTGGGGTGGTGGGACTTGGTGGGAGATGAGCCCAGGAGCTCCCAGCGGGGCTGGTGGTGTGTCTGCGGCTCAGGTCCTACCTTCCTGCCTGTGTCACCAGCCGAACCAGCTCCACGTGTTCCCCTCCCCGGCCCCTTCCCCAGCAGCCAGGGGGGTAAGGTTGGGGCTGGGGGCTAGCAGAGGAGGGCGCGCAGGAGTCCTCCCCAGTGTCACCAGTCCCCTCCTCTCTCCGACCGGAGGGCACTGGCGCTGCCGGGACTCGCTCGCTCACTCACTCACAGAGCCAGTAAAACTGGAAATAATAGTCGGTGAAAAGGAGTCCCATCTCCTCGGGGGTGGCGCTGCAGTTGGCTTGGCCCTGGAGTTGAGGGGGGGGAGCGAGAAAAAGCGTTTAGAGACAGGGGGTAGGGAACCGTGCATGAATTACGTGCTGGGGCAGATTAAAAATCATCCCTCCCCACTCCCCACGGAGCTGTGGAAGGCCACGGTGGAGGCTCCGCAAGTGCAATGTGGCCACCAAACCTGCCACGGTCCCATTCTGCTCAGCCCTGGGCAAGAGGAAAGACGAAGGAGCTGCTGGTACTCACAGGTTGCGCCACTCTGAAGTGGTAGGTGAACTCCCGGAAAGCCATCATCACCAGAGGCCAACGGTGTGTGGTTTCCTGGGGGAGAAAAGGGAATAGAATCATAGGATAGCTGGGATGAGATGGGGGCTGAGCATCAGGGGATGTTCTCCCAGGTCAGACCCACTCTATGTGGGTCCCACACAAGCCAGGAACCTCTCCAGGGTCTGGAGTAGAGCGCGGCTGAGGGGCGTGAGGAGGCACTTGAAGGTAAGAAGGGTCTGACGCAGGCTCTGCTCGCACCAACCTGCAAAACTCCCCTGAAAGGGATTTCACTAGGACGCTTAACGGCATCTTACAGCCCGGTCTTCTCCCCACAGCCATGGGGAGGGGGCAGGTGGGGTGATTTCCTATGAATGACCACATGTATAAGGTTTACAGAGCCCCCCGTGGTGGGGTTGAGGGATGTCTGAGGGTCTTTGACGTCAACCAGTGCAGAGTATGGCTGTGTCTGGGCATGAATTCCCTCCAGCAACCCCTGTGCTGCCCCAGCCTGGCTGCCATAGTCCCTTTCCGGAGGGACGGGAGGTGCTGGGATGACACCAATGTGGATTTTCTGAGCTGGACCCTCCCTACCTGTGCGTCTGTGGCCTCGGCAGAGCTGCTTGTGCTGGTGGCGTCCTGGCAGGGGTCATTGGAGACAAGGCCACAAAGGGAGATGGAAACGGCAGAGGAGGAGCTGGGGAGAGAAGACACGGTAAGAGGCTGGGAAGGGGAGCAGCCTCCGCCATCTCCTCCCCCAGCTCAAGCAGGAGACACCATGGCCACCAGGCACAGTATCCAGCTGTATCCACAGTATCCACCACCTTTCAGGGCTCCCAAAACACCTACGAGCTGAGCCCTGACCACTCACTTCATCTCCAGGGTCAGGTTGGTGTTGGCTGCCGTCAGCTGGTTGACAGGGATGCGGTAGGTGAAGTTCCCGGTCCTGGGGAGACAGAGAGAGCATTAGACCTCCTTCAAGCGGCTGTGAGAGGACCCAAAGTGTCCGTTGGGCCGAGAATTCAGAAAGGAGGGACTTCCCACGGATGAGCTGGTCACCAAATGCCATCCTCCTGTCAATCTGCCCAAGGAGCAGCGTGGGCTGATGTGGGGAGATGGCAGAAAATGGCCCAAAACTCCAGGAACGGGCCATCTGCTGCTTCCCCTGGAGCTGCCTTGTCCCACTCACCTGCAGGCGTCGGCAGCCGCGCAGTGCTGGGACTGGATGGCCATATTGACCTCCGCAATGCGGATGGAGCGCAGCACTAGGCTCGGCCCTGTGGGTGGGAAAAGAGGCCATTTAGGGACAGCAAAGGGACAGGAGCTGGGGTTACCCTGAGGGAGAGCACTGGAAGAGGCTGCCCAAGGAGGTGGTGGAGTTTCCTTCTCTGGAGATGTTCAAAACCTGCCTGGATATGTTCCTGCGCAACCTGCTCTAGGAGGACCTGCTTCGGCAGGGGGGTTGGAGATGATCTCCAGAGGTCCCTTCCAACCCCGTATCATTCTGTGATTCTGTGAGAGGGGCTGGAAGGGGACGCCTGGCACTGGGGCAGCCTTTCCTCATCACCTTCTCATCAGAGATGGCTGCAAGACCACGCTAACACCCTGTCCAGGCACGGGGAGCCAGGAGAAGGGGTGCCCCAGGCTATTCCAAGGGCTGGTCATCGACTTTCCTTTCTCTTTGCTCTCGAAACGACCGAATCTGTGCATTTCTTTCCTCTAGATCTGGCTTAGAAATGGCTGAGGAAGCCAAGATGGGGGTAAGAACGGAGATGCCGGTGTGGCAACCTCGGAAGGGAACTAGCCACCGGCTAATATGGCCAGAAATGAGGGATGGAAAGGAAGCAGCACGGGGGAGGAAAGGCAGGGCTGGGAGGTTGAATCTCTGCGCTCCCAAGAGCTGAGGGGCCAGCAAGCTGCAGGACGGGGACACAGTGAGAGCTGTGACCCAAGCCGGTGGAGGAAACCCCCAGGAGAGGACCGCGGCGCCCATGGCAGGGAGGGAAAAAAGCTGGTGGACCACCTACCATCCGTGCCGGGGTCCTGGGTGCGGGGCCACTCGCTCAGCGGCTGCTTGAGGCTGCGCTGCTGCCGGCTCTGCCCCAGCGGGGAGTTGCTGCGGGAGAGCGAGAGGTTGGAGATGTACTTGGATTTGCCCTGGAGGTGGGAGAAGGGGGAGGAGGGGCTGGCATTGGGGCTGCCGAAGCTCTGAGACCTGTCAGGCGTCTTTGGCCACTTGGCGTAGGAGGAGGCTGCTTTCCCGGTGATGCCCCTGGATTTGGCTTTGATATTTGTCACCGGCAGGAGCGAGGTCTGGCTTTGGTCTGGGGAGAAAAGGGAGAGAAAAGGTGGTGCTGGGAGGCAGAGAGAGGCCAAAAGCAAAGAGAACAGCTCTGGGTTTGTCCTGTCCCCACGTCACCCCCGCCGTGAGCAGCTGAGGCTTCCCAGCCTCGGTGCCTGCGGGGCACGGTTGGATCCTCGCAGCAAAGGGACGCTGGAGCAGGCTGTGGGGACAAAGCGGGGACACTTTGGGATGCTCGAGTAGGGCACAGTCTCTAAGGCAAGCTTAAGGCACGGCTCCAGGGGGGTTACGGCTCCGCAGTGACCGCCTGTGGGACTGTTCCTCCTGCAACGGCGACGATGACGGAGCAAGAGGGCTTGCCAAAGCCCAGCGTGGGCAACTGAGAGGGAGCACCTGCCTGTCACAACCTTGCTCAAAGCAAACAGAGGAATGAGGCCAGACTGCAAGGGCCAGTGGCTCGGGCACGATGGCCACCCCAGTGTAGCATCACATGGACCTGTTGGAGCGGGGCCAGAGGAGGCCATGGAGATGCTGGGAGGGCTGGAGCCCCTCTACGAGGGCAGGCCGAGAGAGTTAGGGGGGGGTTCAGCCTGGAGAAGAGAAGGCTCCAGAGAGACCTCAGAGCCCCTTCCAGTCCCTCAAGGGGCTCCAGTAAAGCTGGGGAGGGACTCGTGATGAGGGAGGGGAGCCACAGGAGGAGGGGGAAGAGTTTGACACTGAAAGAGGGGAGATGGAGATGAGATGTGGGGAAGAACTTCTTTGCTGTGAGGGTGGTGAGAGCCTGGCCCAGGTTGCCCAGAGAAGCTGTGGCTGCCCCATCCCTGGAGGGGTTCAAGGCCAGGTTGGAGGGGGCTTGGAGCAACCTGCTCTGGTGGGAGGTGTCCCTGCCCAGAGCAGGGGTGGCACTGGATGGGCTTTAAGGTCCCTTCCCACCCAAACCATTCTATGGTTCTATGATTTCATGACTTCTTGCTGGCAGCTCCAGCAGATCCCCCGTCAGAGCGATCACAGATGTCTGCCCCAAAGCCACATGGTTCCTCAGCCCGGTAGTCCCGCTTTGCCCAGGTAGTGGGTGCGGAGGACAGCAGGGACATTCTGAAGGACAGGCTTCTTGTCCTTCTCAGAACATCCAGAGGTAAGACACGAGGTAGGATGGAGGATATCAGGTGATGCAATGCTGAGACAGAGCTGGGTGTTGTCCCACCGCCTCCTGGGTGCCTGGGCTGGTACCTACCTGTCCGGTTAGTGGCGTGAGTGGGGCTTGTCTCAGAGAGGGCAACAGAGGAGACATTGGTGGGAGCAGCAGAGCAGCAGGTGGAGAAACATGGTGGGCTGAAGCAGGCCAGCACGCTGGGACCAGGGGAGCCAACGTCTAAGTCATGCGTGTCCTCTGGAGCTGCAGGGCAAAGAGAGGGACATGAGGAGTAAGTCAAGGGGAGAGGCGTCCAAGAGGAGCATCACCAAGTCCCCCCAACAGGGGCCGTTCAGCCTGGAGAAAAGGAGGCTGAGGGGAGACCTTCTCACTCCCTACAACTCCCTGAAAGGAGGGTGTAGCCAGGGGGGGTTCGGTCTCTTCTCCCAAGGAACAGGCGATGGGACAAGAGGAAACGGCCTCAAGATGCGCCAGGGGAGGTTTAGGATGGATATTGGGAAAAATTTCTTCACCCAAAGGGTTATCAAACATTGGAACTGCCCAGGGAAGTAGTGGAGTTGCCATCCCTGGAAGTATTTAAAAGCTGGGCAGACATGGTGCTGAGGGACATGGGTTAGTGGTCATTTGGGCACTGTTGGGTTGATGGTTGGACTCAATGACCTGAAAGGTCTCTTCCAACCCAGATAATTCCATGATTCAACAAAACCAGAGCCCCAGGATCTCCCAGCACGAAGACAGACCCTGGCAAGCCCCTGGCACTGGGAGCAGCCACGTTCACCACCCTGAACCCCAACCCATCATCACGGGCGTCTGCCAGGTCCCCTGCCCCTCTGCCACCCACCCTGGTGTGTGGGGGTCCTGCCACTGGCTCCCTCTGATGCAGCTGTGGATCGCACCATCTGCGTCTTGTCAAAGTTCTGGCTTGACCTGAAATGCAGGAAAATACGGTGAAAACCTCCGCCATGGCGGGGGGACACTGGTGTCACTTGTAGGTGAAGAGAGAAGCGGCTGTAGCAGCGAGTGGGGCGACGGGACCAGGAACATGGAGCAAGAGCAGACACGGAGAGCGCAAGGGTAAGGAGGAGCAGAGACTGGAGTGATATGGGGAAGGAGAGGCAGGAGAGAGGCAGGCGAGGCGTGAGGACAGCGAGGAGAGGTAGGAAATCATGGAATGCTTTGGGTTGGAAGAGACCTTAAAGATCATCCAGTTCCAGGATGGGGGGACACCTCCCACCAGACCAGGTTGCTCCAAGCCCCCTCCAACCTGGCCTTGAACCCCTCCAGGGATGGGGCAGCCACAGCTTCTCTGGGCAACCTGGGCCAGGCTCTCACCACCCTCACAGCAAAGAAGTTCTTCCCCACATCTCATCTCCATCTCCCCTCTTTCTGTGTCAAACCCTTCCCCCTCCTCTTATGGCTCCCCTCCCTCATCAAGAGTCCCTCCCCAGCTTTCCTGGAGCCCCCCTTTAGGAAATGCCACAGCAGATTGTGTGGCAGCCCCATCTCTGGCAGGGACAAGTCCCAGCTGGTTCAGAGGACACCAGCAATGCTCAGTGGGGAACAAGGGTCTACTCAATGGACTTCATTTCCAACAGTGATCTCCAGGGTGGATTTACGTGCTCAGCTCTCAAGATGTTAGGCCATAACGTGCTCCAAGCACCCACCATTCCCTCAGGAAGTTGCCCCTTACCTCTCAGAGACAGACTGTTCCTCACCTTCTTTTTCAGAAACACACACAATCCCACCCAGATTCACCCCACACAACTTCAGGTGTTTCACTGAAGCTACCAAGACCTGAGCTGAGGACACCACAGGCATCTCCCAAGGGGAAGGCAGACGTGAAAGAGGAGGAACCGCTGCCTCGTGCTGATTTTTTTCCCGTGTCTGCACAAGGAGCCCAGGGCAACACCACTTCTGGGCACCAGCTACCGCCTACAGAGATATGGGATAAACCAAAGCTCTTCCCTTCATGGACTGAAGTTGGCCCCTGAGCAGAAATCTAGAACAAAGTCATTCTAGATCTTGCCTGTCCAGACCCAGCCCAGTCACAGGAACTCTTCACTTTTACCCGTCCCACGTTTTGCTTGTCCTGCCCCCACATCTTGCCCCACATCTGTCCCCTTGGCACTGCTCAAGGTTTCTCTAAGATAAACGGAGCTTTCCCTCACTTAGGGAAGAAAAAATACCACTTTGTCACCTGCCAAGACTTATCTTTTCTTCTTTTTTTTTGCCGGTGAAAGGAGATGCAACGCCGGACTCCCGGAGGGACCGTGGGTACCAAATAACCTTCATCCCAGCCCCAAACCTACCCCCATCCCTCGTGTTCCTCTGCTGCCTCGTCAACACTCCCCATGAACGGGTTCATCTTGCGCCCCACAAGCAATTACTTTTTTAATTGCTTCCTGTGAAACGCTCTGATGTGGAATTCTTAAAAGAACAAAAATAATCATGCTTTCCACTCCTCTCTATGCCATTTTTTTGCCCAAAATGTGCTGATGGACAGGTAGGTCCTGTTTTCCTTTTAAAGGAATTATTTTGCAGCAGCCCAGCAGATCCCATTAACTGAAGTGCTTTACTGGTCTGCCCCTAACGAGTAACTCGCCCACCTCTCCCTGTCTCAGCCCCTTTCCAAACATTCCCAGCGGTGATGGTTCATAAAAAGATATAATTTGTTTGGTTTTTTTTTTTCCTGTCCTATACTTGAGAGCGACCCTCCACAATAAAGCTACTGACATAAAAAGAGAGGGTTATAACAGCTTTTTGGCTAATTCTTCAAAGTCTTCACCCTTTTTACACTTTTCCCTCCGCTCCTATCGCACTGTCTGCTCCTGCTCTACCTGTACTATGAGATTTCTTTATTGAGCCTTTGATTAACTGGTTCTTCAATCTCCTCATCCTAATTTCCCCTTCCCGACAGGGTCCATAATCCCTCCTGGAGTCCCACATGCCGACGTATATTCCTATCCCTTCCTTTGCTTTTGGTTTTGCTTAAGGTTCTTGGTCTTCTGCAGTGCAGGTGGAAGGAAGAAGAGGATTTGAGAGAAAGGGGATGCAGCAATTAAATAAGAGTATAATGAAAGAGTCACATACCGTGGACACAGAGCGACTGGGACCCCGGGACCCCTGTGCCGAAAGAGGGCCAGGAGACAGGCAGTGGGCACAGCAAAAGAGCTACGGGACGGTGAAGGGAGAGGGGAAGAAAAGGCAGGTCGGGAGAAGATGAGGAGGACAAGGGCGGGGCGGGAATGAAAGAGGACATGGAAGATCATGGACATGAAAAGACGAGAATCAGGAAAATTAAAGACAAAGTGGAAAGAAAATGGGTTGGATGAGAGATGGAACCGGAACAGGAGGGAGAGAAATAGGACAGGGAGAGGAGAGAGAAAGAAAAAGAGACTCATTATCGCGTTAACGGGAGCTCCCGGAGGAGTGAAATGTGCCAAAAATGAAAGTCCAGCACAAGCTGCCGGGCTGGGACCGTTCCCCCAACGCTCTCTCCACACCAAGGATGCCGTTTGCCGAGGAAAACTCTTGCCTGGCACGGGCTGTTCCAGCCCCACTGCAGTCAGTGGGACGGTACTGGTTTAGTCCAGCTGAAAGAGGCACCCAAAGAATGCCCAGACTGGTCATGAGTGGACACGTGAGCAGCCAAATAGCAGATTATTCCCTTTTTCTTCTCCGTTCCTCACATCTTGCTCCAGATAATTTAACCGACATGAAACTTGGACAAGTGGAGGTGTTACAGCTTGAGTCAATGGAATTGTGCTCAACAACCCCAAAGTGGTGGCTTTTTTCCCCTTCAGACTCCCCCCGGTCACCACATCCCTCCCGCCGAGCCCAGAAGGACCTACCCATCGATATCCATGAGGTCCTCTTCACTGCGCAAGCTCAGCACGTAGAGGGTGGACATGGACACCACGCTGGAAAGGAAGAGGGAGGCACAGGCTGAGGATGGCCATGGGGCAAGGTTCTGATCTCATGGTTCTGATCTCCTTCCAAGGGGATTTCAGCCCAGGAAAGAAGCCGTAGCACCACAAGCCCCTCGCTGACCACCCCACGGATGGCCTGGGCCAAACCCACGAGGTGGAGAGAGTGGAGAAGGGGCTGCCCAGGGTGTGTGGTCTCACCTGAAGGCCATGATGATGACCAGGGCGATGATGGTGCCCTGCAGGAAGCGCTGGCTGATGCAGGCCTGTTCCGGGACAACTGATGGTGACTGCAGAGAAGAACCTCAAGATCAGTTCAGGACTCCTTCCCACTCTAGTCCTCGCACAGATCCCACCCATCCCATCCCAGTTTGTTCTGCTGCAAGCCCTGAACTCCCCCCAGAGCAGAAGCCATAGCATGTCTTCATCAGGCATAGAACGGTTCGGGTTGGAAGGGACTTTAAAGATCATCAACTTCCAACCCCCAAAATGGTTGGAACTGTCCAAAATGCACAGACAAAAAGGAAGGAGAAACCATGGAAATGGGAGCAGGCAGCGTGTCTCCAGATGACCGTTCTTAGAAAGGCCACCTTTCCCTGCTTTGGCAGGGTCCCTTACCTTGCTGGCTACTTTGTGGGGTCTCTTTTTGTGGGGCACGCTTCCTGCACGGCTGAACTGGCTCCCTGTTTGGCTGCAAGGAGAAAAGGAGGAATGGAGCTGAGCTGTGGTGGGACACCACGTGAAGGGATTCCCAGGGAAAAAAGGGATTCTCTGGGAGGGGAGACATCTCTGTGTGGCACAACAGTCACAAATCCTGGTCACTTTGCTGGCCCAATGCCCAGGGAGCTTGAATTCTGCCCCAAAACCAGGGTCAGTATGATGGTTTTGGAAGCATGAGAAACTCTTTGCCCCAAGAAAGCCACTCCAGGGAAACACGGAGACAATTTCACACTGGGGTTTTTTGGGCTGGTCTAAGAGCAGGTTGCTGGTCTGTGAACGCCAGACCTGTCTCACCAGTAGCTTCTTGAACCTACCCCAGGCCAACTGACAACAGCCAACACCCCACCAATGCTCCTCATCTCCCCTTTCCCAAACCAAGCTGTCACTCGCGGCTGCCTGGTCTCCAAAGGAGACATCTCTTCTGGCTCCCCTGCCCTCAGCATGGCTGTACCTGAAGGCCCCAGAGCTCACGGTTGACTTCATGCTGTCCAGTCGCTTGAGCTTGGCCAGTTTGTGACTCCACCTCTCCAGCTCATCGATGCGGGTCTCCAGGTTATCCGTCAGTTTGCACAGCTCCTTCACGGCCCCCACATTCTCCATGAAGATGCGCTCCTGCCGGGGAACAGGGCTGAGAGTCTGAGTGGCCTGGCAGGTGGAGGAACTCCTGCTCCCATGGGTCCGGCCACCCTGACTGCTCTCCCATGCCCTGCCCCAGGGGAAAGGGCATACAACGCCCAGCTCTGGGGGTAGGGAATCACCCAACATGGCACATCTATATCTCTACAACCCCTGGATGCAAGAACAAGAGATGTCCTCTTCAAAGCCAACCAAAACAACAAATGTTGGTGCGGGATCCCCGACGTCCCCTGCTGGCACTAATCCAGTCTTCCTCAGTCACAAATGACAGACACAAAGTCCTCATCTTTCTCAGGAGCCCTTGGTCAACTCACGTGAGCCATGTTCCTCATCTATTCCTTCTCTGTCCCTCCCCAGCCTCTGCTGGAGTTATTCTACAGCATTATCCAACAGAGTTGATCCAATGGAGAGCCCAAACCCAGGAGCCTCCGGAGAGCAACCTTCCTCTTGCGGCCCCTCTGGTAAAGGCAGAACGTTCCAGCACAAGCATCTCCTTCCATCACAACTGCAGCCACATCCCCCCCCTGCCCTTCATCCACCCTTGGGCTCTGCCCCTCCACTTCTGGACACCTTCCACCTCCAACCAGACCAGATTGCTCCAAGCCCCCTCCAACCTGGCCTTGAACCCCTCCAGGGATGGGGCAGCCACAGCTTCTCTGGGCAACCTGGGCCAGGCTCTCACCACCCTCACAGCAAAGAAGTTCTTCCCCACATCTCATCTCCATCTCCCCTCTTTCAATTTGAAGCCATTCCCCCTCATCCTGTCACTACATGCCCTTGTAAAATGTTCCTCTCCAGCTTTCAAAGGTCACCCTCGCAGCTACTCCCAGCTGGTGAGGAAACTGCAGGGATCGAGGCTTCCACAAAAGAGAAACAAGAGACTAAGGTCAGTCCTGGCTGTTCCTGCTCTGGACAGGATGATGCAGGAGAGAGCTGGCAGCTTTGAGAGGTTGTTCCCTTGATGCGTGCTACGGAAAGCTGTCCCCTCAATGTCCCAGAGCAGCAAAGAGGCTGCCACAGGTTACAGAGAGGTCAGGCATTCAGGTGCTCTGGGTTATCTTGACATAACCACCTTATCTTATCCAGAAAGGAGAGATTATGACTAAGAGCCTCCCTACAGGAGGCTGCCAACAAGGAGCCCTTCCCTGAGGGAGATACTGCCAACTTTCACCCACGCCAGGCTAGCTCCTCCCTGCTGATGTCCACCATCCACCCAGGGCTGCTCCTGACATCTGAAAGACCAGCCAGCTCTGAAGCTCATACGGGTGGTGCCGGCCTAGAAGCATTTCCCAGCCATCCCAGTTTCCCTCTTCCATTTCCAGCTCCACAACTCCCTTGAGCCAGGGTTCAATAGCTTTCCTGGCTGCCACCAACCTTGTTCACCACCAGGAAGTTCTCAAGGGTCTTCCCATTGGAAAAGACCAGGTCCCCAGTGTCCTTCACAGCCTCGGGGAGGATCTCCTTTACCTCCTGAGCAATGACACCTGCAGGGAAACAGCACAGTTGTCGAGGTGGTCTGGGCAGGGCTCCTCCTGCCACAGCTCCTTCTCTGGTCCATGCGGTCATTGGAAGGAACCCTGTAATGGCCCGGGCGGACCATACAGGCTCAGCAGAGGCTGTTGAGACAAGGCTGGTTCCCAAATTGAGTGGACAACGGTCTTTGCATCACCCCGCTGTAGCTGTACCTCTGGAGAGACCTGGACACCTGGACAAACCTCATCACAGAAGCCCTGTAAGTCACAGGGGGAAGTCACTGTGGGAAGCACCATCTTCTCTCCTGCTCACTAAAGAGGGAATTTCATTAAATGCCTAAACTTCAGGTGGTGGGAAGCCCCCTCTCTCCCACCCCGTGCCTGGAGGGCTCCTACCCCTACCCTTCTGCCAGGGCGGAGCTGGGTACAACCACCAGGAAGGGCAGTGCCACTTGGCACCATCAACAAAATGCCTCTGTAGGTGGCAGAACGTGAAGTCCAGCGCTACAGATGGAAGAAGGTCACCGCGGTGTGACGCAGGGCCCATACCTGTCTCCGAGGTGTTGTCAATGCCCACCGTGGCTGCAAACTCGGGCTTGTAGTTGTAGTGGACCAGCCGCATACGGGAGATCCTCTTCAGCTGCTCCGTGGTGTCCACCTGGGGCAAAACAGACACGTGCAACTCCTAAGCGGGGTGTTGCTCCTGAAGTTCCCCTGACTCCAAGCAGCAAAACCCACCATGGCTCATGGTAGTACCTTTGCGAGGCAGCACTTCACGAGACAAGCCCTGAACCCTGCCCAGACCAGCCCTTAGGACAAACAGCATTTGCACGGGGGTTGATCTCCAGTTCTTGTCACTTGGACACGTTCCTTGGGCAGTAAAGCCAGGAGGAGACTGAGTCTCATGGAACAACCAGACACTGGGAAGTTCTCACAAATAGAAGATGTGATTTTACCCCATTTTTTGGATGGGCACATCCAGCTGAGATGACTTCAGAGCAGAACCAAGCCTCCTGCCCGGGCTTGGGCAAGCCCCAGTGTCCTATCTGATATATTCACTTGGTTCCAGGTTTGTCACTTCTGCTTTCGCTAGTTCTGGCCAACACTGGAAGAGTCAATATTCCCTAAGACATGGTGGAGAAACTGTGTTTGGGACAGACAGACTTCTAAGGCACTTTCCATCTGGTCATGAGGAGCTCAGGTTGCCATCAGCGGCTGGAACAGGCTCACAAGGACACTCAAACTTTCCGTGGTTGCCCTTCAGACCCCTCATCACCCCAAACCCACCCTGGTTTGTCTGGCTCTTACCTCCTGGATGTCCTCCTTCACGCGGGCGTCTGAAGGGTGCATCAGCGAACCCATGACCTTCACATTGCCATGGACCACCAGGGCTTCATCGGGGCGGTCCGTGTTGATGCCAACCCGGCCGTGGTGAAAAACGGTGTCAGGGAGCTGTGCTCGCTGCCAGAGCACGTCACTGTCGCTCTCAAACTGGCCAGGGTTGGAGGCCTGTGGAGAGACAGGAAAGCGGGGGCTGAAAAGCAGCAGCAGCAGCAAACCCAGGGTGAGAAACACCGTGGTGCTGCTGGGCAGAGGCTCTCCGAGGTGTAGAAGGAGTGAGGATGTCAGGAGAGCCCCACAGACCCATCCCTCTGTGCCCGTTGCAGAGGGACTCTAGAGCAGGAGAGGTCATGGCCAACAGATGGACATCAGAGAGCCCTGAGCTTCTGTGGTGGCTTGGAAAGGGCCTCACCACCCTCATAGTGAAGAATTTCTCCCTGAGATCTCATCTCGATCTCCCCTCTTTCAGTGTCAAACCCTTCCCCCTTGTCCTATGGCTCCCCTCCCTGATCAAGAGTCCCTCCAGGTTCTTCTGATGTTGGTGGCCCCAGAGCTGGAGGCAGCACTGGGGGGTGGATCTCCCCAGAACTGAGCAGAGGGGCAGAATGAAACACAAACAGCTTGTCCCAACAACAGTTCCCTCACTCCCAACAGCTCTGTCCTGGACACTGGTCCAACCCTGGGAAGATGGGATCCCTTCTCCATCCTGCAAGAGGTTCTTGCATGGTCTGAGGCTGCTCTGACCAAGCAGATGCGGAAAGGCTTGAGCCGGACCCCAGGTATGGACAGGGATTAGGAGTTTGGAGAAGGTGGGAAAGGGCTGTGGGTGGGGAAAAGCACTGAAAAGCCAGAGGAAGGTAGGAGGATTGCCCAGGAGATCCAGCAAAGGACTGTGGGGCTGAGGGAGGAGGGAAGGACTTACTCTGACAATGATGCGCTCGGAAATGTGGGCTGCCAGTGTGTAGTTCTGGTTCTGCGCGTGTGCCTGCAAGGCCACCACCAGCATGAAATACCTGCCAAGAAGGGAGAGAGCTCAGGGTCCACCCTGCTCTGTGAACTGCCCAGTCTGCCCAGGCACCAAGCTGTCATGGTGGGCTTGGCCCATCCCCTCTCTTCACTCTGTGGGGCACGGGCACTGTCCCCAACCCCTCAGATAGTGGAGGACACCCTCCTAGTGGCCACAGCAGACACTTCCTTTCCTCCACACAGACAAGGACAGCCAATTCAGGACCTGTCCCCCATGTCCCCCTTCCCTCCAGCCACAGTCCCCCGCCCGGGGACTGGGACATCCACAGGCTTGGAAGGGCTTGGGGAAGGCACCAGTGCTCCTCACCTCTGGTCTGGGTTGGGTTTGCCTTTCTTCCGCATGTTGTTGGCTGTGGTCTCGCTGAAGTGCAGCCGCCCCACGGTGACCTTGGTGACCTGCTCTGGAGGCAGGTTGACCCTGGGGAAGGGGAAACAGAGGAGCGAGTGAGGACACTGCCGGAGAGGAGGTTCTTTGGGGAATGGCCATCTCCTGGCCTGTTCCACCAAGGCAGGTCTATGGACTGGGCACAGAGTGGGGAATGCGAAGAGAGGAAAACTTTGCTGTGGGAAACAGAGGAGAAAACCAGAGAGTGTGACATCAACAGTGCTATCCAGAGACCTCCAACTCAGCCCTTTCCCCACCTTCTCCTGCCATTGCTTATTCCCCAGCAGAATTTCCCACTAGAGCACTGGTCTCATGAGGAGCAGCTGAGGGAGCTGGGGGCGTTCAGCCTGGAGAAAAGGAGGCTGAGGGGAGACCTTCTCACTCTCTACAACTCCCTGAAAGGAGGGTGTAGCCAGGGGGGGTCGGTCTCTTCTCCCAAGGAACAGGTGATGGGACAAGAGGAAATGGCCTCAAGTAGCGCCAGGGGAGGTTTAGGATGGATATTGGGAAAAATGTTTACACTGAAAGGGTTGTCCAGCCTTGGAATGGGCTGCCCAGGGAAGTGGTTGAGGCACCATCCCTGGAGGTATTTAAAAGCCGGGCAGATGTGGTGCTGAGGGACATGGGTTAGTGGTGGGTTTTGGCAGTGTTGGGTTGATGGTTGGACTCAATGATCTGAAAGGTCCCTTCCAACCAAAACAATTCTATGATTCTGTTCTACACCGCGGGCAATACTCACGTGACGGGGTTGAAGGGCCGTTTGCTGCGGTCAGACTGCGACTGCTCAATATTGATGGACTGGTTCAAGGCCTCTAGCTGGAGAGAAAGATTTGGGCGTGTGATAAAAGGCGGAAAGCTGAGACCTTCCCCTTCCCACCTCCTTCTCCCCAGCCCTCCTCTCTGTACAACTGACTTGCAACAACCCAACTTGAGTGTGGTCATTGTCCAACCATGGGTGAAGGTCAACGTGTGTCTAACACACAGCTGAAGGTGAAAAGATCTTCCCAAAGTGCCTATACAGCTCCAGAGTCAAAAGCGAATGAGAGGTAGCCCTGAAGACGCCCAGGCAGTGACTGAGTTCACCTTAGGACTCCTACTTGAAGATCTGCCTTGTCCTTCAGCTCTCTCCCTACAACTTAACCCATGAAGACGTGGTGTTGCCTGAGATCCCAACCCTCTGCCAAGCCCCCTTCTCCCTCCTGAATTTGCTGCTGGCTCTTAGCTCCCGCTTGCCTTCACTCCGTGCAGCTTCAGGTAGAAGCACTCTAAGGGTTTCAGGCCCTCGGGGGTCTTCACATACTTGGGATCTCCAAGCATGCCGATGTAGACCGTGACCTGGAAGTGGTTCTTCTTCTGGCACACAAAGGCGTCGTCGCCCACCGAGAAGTTGAAGCCCTTGTCAGCATCGACACGGTAGGTGAGCATGGGGCTGTGGGAAAGGCAGCAGGCGTTAGACCCTGTGCACACCACGAGAGGCTCACGCTGGTGAGGGACAAGGATGAGGGTTACGGTTTGAGGACCCCACAACAATTTATTGTAGTTTAGACAACTATTCTCTCACCCGATGACCCCTCCGCATCTGGGAAGGGGAATCCAGAAAAAAACAAGGAAACCCAAGGGTTGAAATATAAACAGATTTAATAGAATGAGACTAAATAATTAACATTAATAGCACTAAAGAACCAATACTGATCCCGATATCGATATAAAATACACCAGGACTATCCCCAGCCTGTTCTATCCCAGGAAGCCGGTCCCTCCCAATGTGGGACCCTGCAAGCACCGCAGCTTCGGGAGGATGAGAAAGGCTCAGGGCTCTGGCACCGGGGCAAGGAGTTCTCAGGGTGGCAGCCACCAAGGGAGAGAGAGAGAGAGAGAGAGAGAACTCCTCAGCAAACTTTCTAATTTATACTGAATGTGATATTCATGGTATGAAATAACCCCGTTGGCAGCTTGGGTCAAGTGCCTGGGTCTCGCTCCTCCTCGTTCCCGCACCTCGAAAACACTGAGACCTTGAAACCGCCACACACCAGAGCTGCTGTAAAGTAAATATTTTCACCAAGTGAGACACTAGAGTCTTCCAAAAGTGCGGTTTTCCCAGGCATTAAAAGAGAAATTAGTCCTGTGTCGCTCAAACCAAGACAATGAACCCCACACCCAGGAGCAGAGGCAAGGAGGGGTCCATAGGACACGGTACATGGCCACATCCTGGGGTGGTCCGTAACTCCCTGAAGGTTTGCTTTAGGTGCGTCTTCAACTGGAAAGGAGTATGGTTCCTGTGATGAGGGTTTAATGAGGATGCTGGGGCAACCACCCCTCTATATGCTACGCTATAGGACTAAAAACTGAAAGAGGGGAGATTGAGATGAGATGTGGGGAAGAATTTCTTTGCTGTGAGGGTGGTGAGAGCCTGGCCCAGGTTGCCCAGAGAAGCTGTGGCTGCCCCATCCCTGGTGGGGTTCAAGGCCGGGTTGGAGGGGGCTTGGAGCAACCTGGTTTGGTGGGAGGTGTCCCTGCCCAGGGCAGGGAGGTGGAACTGGGTGATCTTCAAGGTCCCTTCCAACCCAAACCATTCTATGACTCTATGATAACACTATAAACATAGTAAATATGAGCCACAAGAGGGGAGCATCTCATTTTTGAGCCCTGCCTCCACGTGCACTGCTGGTACCAAGCTCCACAGTGTCCCCAAAGCCTGGAGCAGACCCTGGGATGCTGCTGGTTGGGGGAAGCAGCTCAGGATGACCTGGGTGGGATTGTCCCACACCTCCGCTCGCTTCACCCATCGCATTCCCGACGCGTATTGGATTCCTGCCGAAATCACAACCACCTGCTCCGGCTGCTGGGAAAAGCCTCCAGCCCCCAACGGGCAGGTCCAGAGGAGGAGGAGGAAGAGGAAGAGAAAGAGGAGAAGGAGGGGGCCCTGGCCTCCCGATGAACACACGCCAGCTGGGGAGGTTTAATCTACGTCTCCTTAATGGGCTGGTTACCATGGGAACGAGGGAAATATGTGGCCTTTGCGGCAAGTCCCCTTTTCTCTCACCAGCCCAAACCCCCAGAGCTGGGCTGGTGGGGGCCCCCCAGCGCCGCCTGCCCTACGCTGTGGGGGGGAAGGAGATGCCTCTCATCCCACCCCCTCATCAAGCAGAATGCCAAAATCCTATTGTTTTAATTAAAGAACTATGGAGCTCAGCCTAGGCTTTGACATCAGCCTTAAAAATTATGGAGCCCTCTTCCACAAAAGCAAAGTGCTTCTGAATTCCACCTCCAGGTCTTAATACAGACAGACAGACAGTTAATGCCCAGAGGGGAGGTGGACAGACTGACGGACCAGGCGGACATCAGCAGGACTTTGGGAAGTAGGAGATAAGGGAAAGGTGACTCTTGCTCCCCTGGTGTCCCTGGGCTGGCCTCCTCCTTTCTTCTGGGAAGAAAGCCATTCTCCCCACCAAACCTGAGGGTATTTCCAGGTTTTTGTGAATAATGCTGGAAGGGCCACGAGCAACTACTCCTCTCTTGTTCCCGAGGGAGCTGGGGCTGCCGCGCCGTGCCCCAGACACAAACCAGACGGTGGGAGCAGAGCACTACCTTAGCCCAGAAGCATGAGAGGAATTCCCCTCCGCTCTCGTCCTCCTCCCAGCCTCAGGTCTAAATTCTCCATCTGGCTCTTCTTGATGGGGAGCTGCAGCTTGGGCTGGACCCACCACGCTCCCCCCAGGGGTGCCAAAGCCCTTCCCAACTGCTTTCACCCAGAACCCCCAAGAATTAACCACTCACCCCACTGGTTTTTAATGGAGAAAGCAGAGGAGAGGGAAGGACTGACTGAACCTCCAAACCACGGATGCTTCCAAAACATGCTCTGGTTAACGTCACTCAAACTGATGGCTGCTAAACACACATGTTGAGAGAAGGGAGACAGTCAGGCTCCCCTTCCCCTGTCTTCCAGAGATGCCTAGTACCTCCTGAGTCCCCTTCTCAGAGGCTCCTTTTCTCTGACTTTTCCCAATAGCTGTGGCTGGTGCATCCCCAACATGGGATCCCTGCACTGGGGTAGATCAGAGGCAAGAAGCTGCTTTCCAGGTATAGGCTCAGAATGGTTTGGGTTGGAAGGGACCTTAAAGCACCCCCAGTCCCACCCCCTGCCCTGTGCAGGGACACCTCCCACCAGACCAGGTTGCTCAAAGCCCTGTCTAAGTTGGCCTTGAACCCCTCCAGGGATGGGGCAACCCAAACTTCCAACCCAAAGTATTCAATGATTCTATGATGGTGCCATCTCAGATGCCACCAGTGCCTACACAGTTCAACACCGTATGTCGTCCCTTCAGCTGCCTGAGATACAGTCATGACATGAGAGAGTGAGACCTCAGTGGTCTATCACCATAGGATGAACCAAGTTGGCCAACAGAGTGTCATAGAATCATAGATTCATAGAATGGATCAGATTGGAAGGGACCTTAAAGACCAACCTGTCCCACCCCCTGCCCTGGGCAGGGACACCTCCCACCAGACCAGGTTGCTCCAAGTCCCCTCTAACCCAGCCTTGAACCCCTCCAGGGATGGGGCAGCCACAGCTTCTCTGGGCAACCTGAGAGAGTCAGTCAACCTGTGTCACCTAACCCAAACCTCCATCCAGTGGGACTGGACCACATCCCACCAGTTTCCATCCCCTTGACGAGGTCCAGGATCTGCTGTTTATAAGGACATTTCTTCCAACCAAGGAGTTCAAGCCTGAAAGCTCAGGTTTAGCCCCGAGCTCCAGCGGAGAACGCGTGGAAAGGACCAGTTTGCTGGATGGGAAGAGAACGACACCAGCCCAGTTCCCGGGTTCCAAGGTCTCCAGGCTCTGGGCTCAACATCGAGATGTTTCTGTCGGGTGCTGCACTACCCTTCTCCAGCTGCTTTCCCTCAAACTGTAAACACGGGGGGGAGAGGGAGGAGGGAGCCTGCTGGCATTTGTCAGAGCACGCTGTCAGGGAGATGAATTACTCCCATTCCCAGGAGTAAATTAGCAAACCGCCTGGTTCCAGGCCTCTTCGGCAACCGCCGCTGGAAACCAGCTCACCCTTCGGAAGGTTCAACGAGTCCCAAACCACAAAACCAGCACAAAAGGCCAAGAAGAAAACACATTATCAATAAAACCAATCCAGAGACTTCGGTTCAGAGACAGGTCCCTCGGCCCACATGAGCCAAGCCTGAGCCAGAAGCCACGACACCGATTTCCAGGCACCTCCACACAACTCTCTTTTCCTTCCTTCCCTCCCTCCCAACATTTCCTGAATCCAGCCTACTTTTAGGAAGCCTGTGTCAAAACTAAACCCCGTGTAGAATCATAGAATGGTTAGAGTTGGAAGGGACCTTAAAGATCATCGAGTTCCAACCCCCCTGCCCTGGGCAGGGACACCTCCACTAGAGCAGGTTGCTCAAAGCCCCATCCAGCCTGGCCTTGAACACTTCCAGCGATGGGGCATCCACAACTTCCCTGGGCAACCTGTTCCAGTGCCTCACCACCCTCACAGGAAAGAATTTCCTCCTAATATCTAATCTAAATCTCCCCTCTTCCAATTTAAAACCATTACCCCTTGTCCTGTCACTACATTTCCTGACCAAGAGTCCCTCTCCGGCTCTCCTGTAGGCTCCCTTCAGATATCGGAAGGCTGCTATGAGATCTCCCTGGAGCCTTCTCTTCTCCAGGCTGACTCCACTGTAGTTCATAGGAGCCTGGCTTCCCTTTGCTCTTCCTTCTCCTGGCAGCTAAGGGGCTGCTCCACAGCTCCATCCCACCTGAGGATGGGGAATCTGTTGCCGTTCCCACAACAAAATTCACCATACAGGTCCCTTGGCAGGCAGAAAAGCTACTTAGAATGAGTTCAGATCCCTCCCTGTGCTGTCCCCATCTCATCGAGCCACGGCAATGGCTGAGAAGGAGCCATTAATTATTAATTTTCCACTCATTTGCAGGAGGCAAGATACAAATATCATCTGACATGACAGCAACGCTCGTTGCTCTAAGGAGAGAGAGCTGTTAAACAGGCTTGAACGGTGCTGAGAGAAGCTGGGAGAAGCTCTCCCTTGTTGGGGCCATCGAGCATCACAAACCATAGCAGGAAACCTCTGAGGAGCAAAAAAAATATTCAGTGTTGGTTACTGGGGCCTTCACTGGGAGGAGCTCAAGTGGGAACTGGTGGAGGAAAAAGGTCTCCTTAAGCTTCACCATCAGCCAGTGCTAACGAGGCTCCATTTAGCTCTTCAGGAAGCCTCTTTGTAAGAAACTGGAGGAGAAGGACAAACTGGTGGAAGGAGGAGGCAAGTGGTTGGCAGGGGGTTTGTAGGTGCTGCTGGTGAACCTGACCAGTTCCACCACCGGGTTCAGCTCTTATTCTGCCCAATGGCAAGGAGGATGCTGCACCCTTCGCCCATCCTTAACCTTAAAGAGTTTGGGACCACCTAACTCTGACCTCAGGAGGTGTCTCTTCATGGTTTGCTCCCAAAAGGCCTCTCCCTTTGCTGAGCAGACCAGATGGATGGGGCTTTGAGCAACCTGGTCTAGTGGGAGGTGTCCCTGCCCATGGCAGGGGGTTTGGAACTAGATGATCTTTAAGGTCCCTTCCAACTCTAACCATTCTATGATTCTATAAAAATCCTGCCAGAAAGCTGGTGAGAGCCCAGCAATTTGAGTTCCCCCCCAAAAGCAGGAGACGAGGCGGGACCGCTGGTTGACACAGATTCTTGGATCTCAAATGAATCCCCGGATCCTGCCAGATTTCAGCATCTCCCTGCCAGATGCTCATTCACAGCAGAAAGACCGTACCATCCACACCTCAAACCTCAAAAAATCTCCTCCTCCTCAGCTGATCCACCTTCAAATGTGATGGACTTTGAGACATTCGAGCCCTGCTCTTGGCAGAGAGGGACTACTAAGGGACCCAATTTTGTGTGCGCAAGAGGAGGAGCACGGAATATCATTTGATAGTACTTTTTTGCCCTGTAAGCTTATACTTAGCATGGAATATTACACATAAATCCACAGGCACAAGCATAAACTTTTCTGAATGGGTTCAAAAAGCGTTCAAGGCCAGGTTGGAGGGGGCTTGGAGCAACCTGGTCTGGTGGGAGGTGTCCCTGCCCAGGGCAGGGGGTGGGACTGGTTGGTCTTTAAGGTCCCTTCCAACCCAAACCATTCTATGATTCTATGAAAAATATATTAAATTACTGACAAAGGCATTATTCCCCTAGCCCAACAGAAATGGTCATGCTCATGGCATCCTAAAGGCTCGGTCTCCCTCCTTAACCTGCCTTTCTGGTCTCTTTTCTTAAGGACAAGAGCAGGAAAAAAATCAGATGATTCAGATGATTCGAATTCCTGGGGCTGTGAACAGGTTGTGGGCACCTGGATGACAGAAAATACGTTCCCTGTAGGGGCAGGAAACTCTAAAAGCACGTACAAACTAGAGGACAGATTCCAGCAGAAAACAGACTGGGAATGGTTGGTCCTTGATTTACCATCTCAGAGGAAATTAAATCGTGGAAATACTCCTGGATCTCTAAGAGCTGGAGATCCTGCTTGTTTGCTGAGCGTACCTCAAAAGGCAGAAAAGGAAGGAGGAGGCTCCTACCTGCTAAAACTTGCAATTAGTCAACCTAAAAAACTCCAACATAGAAAAAGGAAGGGAAGATGGATCTTTTGGTGTTTCCCGTCGGTATATTCTGGTGGACAAAGCCATCTCCCATTTAGAAGGAGATGTGGGTCTATCTTGCACAGGGTCTCCTAGAGCTACCTGGCCTCAAGCCAGGGAGAGTCCACTGGGGTGGTGTGTAACTAAAAATTAATCGATCAACCCTTGACCTCAGCCCTTAATTCTGGCCAAATCCAGTGCCCCAACAAACCGCACGTGGGTTCCTAAAATCTACATGAAGTCAGTTAAGAGGAATTTACTCATTACACAACGGGATGATGACGACCTAAAATGCCACAGAAGTAGGTTTGCTCTGGCTTTCGCCCTAAATCCTTAAAAGCAGGTATTAGGCAAGCGATGCCCAAGGAACGGGGCAGAGCGGGGCTGCGTTCGCGGAAGCAAAAAGCTGGGGTTTGCAGGGCTCCAGCAACATCTCCATGCCTAGAAGAAAATATTGTGTATTTTTTCTTGTCCAGGCTGCCTGTAGGGTACCGGGGTGTGGGGGAAAATCTCTGGAACGGGGGACTTTTAACACCTGCAAACGGTCCGTGACAAGCTGAAAGAGCCGTGACGTGTTTCGGACGAGGGAGCGTTTACCCAGCGCAGGTAAACAGAGAGATGGAAGGGAAAAGAGGGGACTCATTATGTCCCAGAGAAAAGCGAGGCCGTGCGAAAGGTCTCCTCCCACCCTGTGCAGAAGCTCTTTGGACCCCGCTGACTACACAAGGTGCATTTGTGCTGCTGCCAGGGGGTGACGGCCCTGTGGAGATTGATGGGGGACTAAGAGGCCACCCCAGAGACCCACAGGCTGTGACCAAGAGTTGCCCGAGTTAAAGAAGGGGGGTTGGCTTCTCCTGGCTGCTCACAAGTCCCCAGAACAGGCTGATATTCGGAGAAGAGAAGGCTCCGGGGAGACCTTAGAGCCCCTTCCAGTCCCTCAAGGGGCTCCAGAAAAGCTGGGGAGGGACTCTGGATGAGGGAGGGGAGCCTTAAGAGGAGGGGGGAGGGTTTGACACTGACAGAGGGGAGATGGAGCTGAGATGTGGGGAAGAACTTCTTTGCTGTGAGGGTGGTGAGAGCCTGGCCCAGGTTGCCCAGAGAAGCTGTGGCTGCCCCATCCCTGGAGGGGTTGAAGGGCAGGTTGGAGGGGGCTTGGAGCAACCTGGTCTGGTGGGAGGTGTCCCCCCATCCTGGAACTGGATGGGCTTTAAGGTCCCTTCCGACCCAAACCATTCTGTGGTTCTATGATTCCACCTGAAGGTGGGAGATGCTTCCATTGGGGAAACAGTTGGGTAGAACAGAAGTAACCACCTCCCCAAGCGACCCCTCTCCTGCTGTGGTTGGGGAAACAGCCACACAGTCTTTGCAAATGACCAAGGATGTCACCAAAGAAGTATCCAACTCAAATAGCCGCTTCTCCACAGGGGAACAACCCATAGCACGCCCCGGTCACCCCCAGGTCTGCATTAGGGATGACACAAGGCCTAGGGCTGGAGATCTGTGTCCTGGAGGACTGGGGGTCATAGTGACAGCTCCCCTGCACATCCCAGATCCTGCTCTGCCTCACCCTGTGGTCCTTGGCTCCCATCCTCAGCACCATCCAGGTGATTTGGTATTGCAGACACCTCTTTCGTGTCCCCCAAGAAGACCCCCCCACCAGCCCCTGGTTGTGCAGAAAGGGCAGGAGGGGAAATGGGGGGGGGGGTTATTCACTCGGCGAGCGGTTCCTGGAACCCAGCCTGCCGCTTGCCAGCTCCCTGTCACCTCCCAGGAATGCAGGGAGGATCCAGAGCCGTTTCCTCCTGAGCAGCTTGTCCACACGCTGCCTCCACCTTCCTCTGCCCCAGCTTCTCCTTCCAGCTCCCAGCCCCACGCAGCGCGCCCCAGCCCCTCTCCGCTCCCCCTTCTGCCTTAGCCACCCCATCTCTCCTTTCTGCCACCTCCTGCCTTTCCTCAACCTTTTCCCTCTTCCTTTCTTTCCCTCCTCCTTTCCTCCTCTGCCCACCAACCACTCCCACTCCTCCTCCTCCTCAAGCTCCTCTCAAGCTGTGCTGAAGTGGCTCTAGATGACCTCCAGTCATCCCTGCTATGCATTGTCTACAAAATCCTAATACTTATTTTAAAATCCGGGACCTTGGTAAGCTTGGGCAGGAGGAAAGGTTGCTGCTGGTCCCAACCATGCTCAGGGCAAGGATTTATTTGCCAACACAACCCTCCACGGCAGACCAAGGTCCGAGTGGTTGCCCAACTGCCACCAAAGCTGCCCAACTGCTATCAAAGGTGCCCAATGGCCACCAAAGCTGCCAAACCATCTTCTGCCAGCTCCTACAGAGCCGGCCCCATTTCTTCATCCTCCACCAGCCCCGCAGAAGCGCAGAGAAGTAACTTTCCCAGTGGTAAAGGTACGGTGGGGAGAGTCTCTCCACCACAGCGTGATGGGAGAGGACAAGGGGGAGCGCAGGAAGATCCTTGTCCCATCTCGTGAGTACGATCCCCACCCAGTCCCGCGCTTCTGATACACAAAAAGTGAATCTGAATTTCTCTAAAGGTGGGTGAATCACTCACAGTTCTTTGTAGTTGGCATCATAGAGGGTTGCCCACTTGTTCTGCTGATGTGGCTGCCACTTTATGGACTGGTAGTTGGGATCCAAGTAGGAGCCGTTCAAGCTGTCGTTATCTTGAATGAGGCCTGTGTTGAGGGGAAAAATATCAATTTCAATCACTCTGACAGAGCGTTCAACTGGGTAAGAGCAGAAGGAAGGGGCTGGCATGGCACGGCCAGCCTGAAGTCTGCCTCCTGGCTGCCAGGACACCATCATGGGCACCAGATCTGGGCTCCTGGGAGCCCAGCAGGGTTAAGCCCCACTGGTTGTCACCCTGAGGTGGCCACATGCCACCTTAACCAAGCCCCGTGGCCCAGCGAGGTGCCCGAGGTGGCAGCAGGGATTAAGGGGAAGGGGATGGGGTGGGGAAAAAACCACGTACCTGGTGAGAGCGGTCCCGGCTGGTGCCAGGGAGGGGTTGGGACTCTGTCTGGGTTGAGCGGCACGGACCCCATACCTGGCTCCTGCTTTATCAGCCCATTGAGCATCTGCGCGTTGAGGGTGTTGGGGGGCGACTCGGAGTGTTTCCGCTTCTTGGCAGGGTGGACCGGGAGGCTATGAAGAACCAACGGGACAGCAAAGGGTGAGAGCAGGAAAAGGAGAGGTGGGGAGGGGACAGCCCCACAGCCAATGGCCAAGAAAAAGCTGGGATCTCACATAAAAACCCAAACCACAGGCTCTTTCAGGACTATCACCACCTTCTCCAACATGGCTCTGCTGAGCCACGTCTTTGCTGTCCTCTTGGCTGTCCCCACCGCCCAGCTCCCAGCCAGGCACTGCAAACCCCTGCCCAAACTTTGTGTCAGCTCATAGAATGGTTTGGGTGGGAAGGGACCTTAAAGACCATCCAGTTCCATGATGGGAGGGACACCTCCCACCAGACCAGGTTGCCCCAAGCCCCCTCCAACCTGGCCTTGAACCCCTCCAGGGATGGGGCAGCCACAGCTTCTCTGGGCAACCTGGGCCAGGCTCTCACCACCCTCACAGCAAAGAAGTTCTTCCCCACATCTCATCTCCATCTCCCCTCTGTCAGTGTCAAACCCTTCCCCCTCCTCCTAGGGCTCCCCTCCCTCATCCAGAGTCCCTCCCCAGCTTTCCTGGAGCCCCTTGAGGGACTGGAAGGGGCTCTAAGGTCTCCCCGGAGCCTTCTCTTCTCCAGGCTGAACCCCCCCAACTCTCTCAGCCTGTCCTCACAGCAGAGGGGCTCCAGCCCTCCCAGCATCTCCGTGGCTTCCTGTAGAACCACTCACATCTCCACCTCGATGCCTCTTATCTGTCTCCCACAGAACCAGGGCACCCTCCATAACTTCCCATTAAACCCAGTGATTTTCCTCAAGCATTCTGCAAGCCTCCAGCTCCCATTCCCTCCTACCCCCACAAAAAAACCTGCCCCAAATCCTAGAAATAATGCTGAAAAGCCCCACTGCCACCACCACCCCCCGCCCCCCGAGCCTTACTCTGCTCCATGTTGCTGGAGTAGCTGGTGAAGCATCTGCGACTGCTGGGCATGGTGGAGGTCGGTGGGCGCCATGCCCTGCCCCATGCCGTAGGGTGGCATCAGGGGCTCGGCCTTCATGAACATGTCGCGCTGCAGGCCGGGGTAGTGAGGGTTGTGCTGCTGCTGGTGCGGGTGAGGGGGCGGTGGGGGCGGCGGGGGGGGACCCTGGAGGTGGGGAGGTGGTGGAGGGGGAGGCGGCGGAGGAGGAGGATGCTCCAGGCGAGAAGGGGGAGTCATGTGGCACATGTTCTCGGGGGTCATGGTCCGGAGGAGGTGAGGATCTTGAAAGAGAGAAGGGAGTAGTAGCTGTTAGACCTTCAGGACTATGTGTCCTAAGACCGTGACCAGCACAGACCCTCTCCTCCTGATCCATCCCAGCCATGGCTTTCTTCATGAACCCACAGAATCATAGAATGGTTTGGGTGGGAAGGGACCTTAAAGACATCCAGTCCCACCCCCTGCCCTGGGCAGGGACACCTCCCACCAGAGCAGGTTGCTCCAAGCCCCCTCCAACCTGGCCTTGAACCCCTCCAGGGATGGGGCAGCCACAGCTTCTCTGGGCAACCTGGGCCAGGCTCTCACCACTCTCACAGCAAAGAAGTTCTTCCCCAGATCCCATCTCCATCTCCCCTCTGTCAGTGTCAAACCCTTCCCTCTCCTCCTATGGCTCCTCTCCCTCATCAAGAGTCCCCCCCAGCTTTCCTGGAAACGGAAAGCTGGAGAGAAAGCACCTGAACTTTGCCGATTTTCACTGATTTTGGGCATGCCCCAAGAATAGTGCCTGACAATGTGCAAAGAAGACCCTCTTGATGATGCCAGAGCTCCTCGTAGCTTTGGGCCACAACACCCTGCCAAGAAACCAGACTGCCAGAGCCTTGAGAAGCTAAGGGTGGGATTAATCCCACAGGGCACGGGGTCCCAGCTTGGTGCGTCGCCTGGTCTCCTCTATTAGTCCCAGCAGAGACACGGCCCCAGGACACCCAGCTTGGGCCAGAGGCACCAAAGACGGCTCCTCACTGTGTTGGGGTACCACTATGCAAGGAGATTTGCTGTGCTCTTCTCCATCCAGAGCAGAGACAAGCACGGGAACAACTAGAGAAAAGCAGAGACAACCTAATGACCTGAACACCTCACCAGCATCACCCCTGAGAATTTCCATGGGGGCACTTTCTTGGTTGTTGGGTTTTTATTTGAATTTAAACCAGAAGGAGACTTTGATCTCTAAATTTAAATAAACAAAAAGGGACATTCAAATGCGATCCCACCTTTCTCCTCCTCCATTTGGAACTGGATACTAAAGCCACGCCATGATGAGGGGCGATTTGACTACACCACCACCAAAAGAAACGCTTGGGGTGTGGAGGGGGATGCAAATCCACCTCCCTTTCTCCAGCTGCTGAGGCTTCCAGGTGGCCAAAACTCAATAAAGAGGGCTCCTGAGGGCTCTAACTAGAACCAAAACTGTCAGACTCCATGATCTCAAAGGCCCCTTCCAAGCTAGACAATTCTATGACTCTATGAAAACATTTCTGGAGGCGAAGAGCAAAAAAGCAAAGCATGTGAAGGAAAGCAAGATGGTTGAACATCACCCAACGCGCCTGGAGAATGACTAGAAAGGAGCGATTTGACCAAAGGAAATAATACAAATAATTTTACTAAAGGAGAAACACACATGTTGGTGAGAAAACTGGAAGGGCTGGTCACACCGGTGACCACAGTGGTGAGGTTTTCACACCACGCTCAGCAGAACTCAGCCATCAGGAGAGGATTAAGTGCCTTCTCAAAACTTTCTGGGAATCGTCAGCGTCAGCATCATTTCAACAGCTTATTTTTAACATTTTAACGCACTCTAAGAAAGAGCAAGCAAGTGGAAGGCAAAGATCTGAGTCTGGTGAATTGCAACCATCTCTTACTCCAGCTTCTCTAACTCTCCCTGCAGAAGCTGTAAAGTGGAGAAAGAAACTAAAGAGAAGCAACTTTTCACCTGGAACATGCTTCTTTAGCAAAATCCAACCCTCCCACAGCTACATTCTGCAAGTGAAGAAACGCAGCGGGAAAAAAAAACCAAAACAGGAAAACTAAAAGAATGATCACCCACTTCAGCCCATGAGAAAGGAGCCAGCAGAGCGTGAGCAAGGAAACACGTGCCCAGAAAAATCTCAATACTCCAGATTTTACAGGCGAGAGAACCTTTTCGGAACAGCGGACGCTGAAGAGAAAATGTCACGCTGAAGAAAAATAGGACCTGAAAGAATTTAGGAATTGTCCCGTGAAAAATCTCCCAGGAAAATGTGAGTGAATGACCTGGGTGAGCGGGAATTTGAGACGTTCACAAGTAGCCCCTGGAGAAGTGGGTCATGAAGCCTCGTGGGGAAGTTCAACATTTCTCCTGCCTGGAAGTCCTTCCCTCCCATCCCAGCGTTAAACCAGAAGATCTCAATAGCTCTCCAAAAAGCCTGTGTTTGCTCAGGAGAGTGACATCATGGGCCTTTAAACACCAGTGGAAAAATCAGGTAAACTCATGTCCCCTCCTGAGACCTCCTCAGGATCCCGGGCACCAAATCTGTGCCGACAAAGCACCCTCAGGCAGGTCTGGTCAAGACCTGGGATGGAGCCGGGTGCTGATGCCCAGCTGAAGCCCATCACCCAAGAGAAACTGGAACTGGAGGTCACCAAAGGTGCAGCTGAGCCACTGCCACTGAAGAGAAGCTCTTTGCTGGGATTCCCTGCCCGTGAGAAACGCGCAGCCTGGTCTCCAGCCCCACCAGACCAACCTCCTCCCACCTTTTCTTCAACAGGACCAAAGCTCATCTGTTCTCACAGCCTCTGCCTCATGGCTGGAGGTGTGTCCGCATCAACCTGCACGTTCAGGTGTCCCCACAGGGTGCCAAGGTCCCTGCAGAAATGAGAGACTGACTCCCGCGGGCACTTGGCCATAGGGTAGAAGGAAACCAAGGGGTGGGAAGGGGACAGTGACTTTGGAGGTGTTTTAAGCACAAGACAAAGCTTCTTCGCACCCTGACATCCCATTAAACCAAGCACCAGCAAACTGCAGGAGGGAGAAAACGCACCCGGGGACTGGCCAAGCCTGTCACAGGCTACGGAGATGTGGAGAGGGACAGCAGAGAAGGTATCTGCTGGGTCTGGGACAGGCTGCTCCCCTAAGCTGGTGCCACCGGCCAGCCCTGACCCACGCAGGGCTGGATGGACTTTGGTCTCAGAACAACCAGCCAGTGGTTGATTAATGAGGCCGAAGGACTTGACCAGGAGTCAGAAAACTCCTCCCGTTGCAAGGTCTGGAAAAGTGAAAAGTATTTACGCCGAACCCTCCTACTGAAGGCTGCCGGGGCAGGGCCGCTGCCACCCATTCTCCTCCCTTCCAAGGCTTTCTCCTACCCACCAAGATCTCTCATGCCCTTTTCCAACCCAAATGGAACTGGAATCCTCTGCCCGTGCCCCCGGCCAGACCAGTCTGCCTTCTGGAGCTGTCTCAGGGACAGCCCAGGCTCCAGGGAGGAGGGAATGTCTCCATCCTCAGGAGTTTGGAGATGAGGACCAAAGAACAGCCTTGCAATGGCCAGGGCTGATGGGTGACATCCCTGGGACAGAGTGTCTCCCTGTTTTTCAGCCGGGTAGTGATGCTACCGGGCACGACATCCCCCTTTACCCAGCTCTGCTCCTGCCATCCTGAGGAGGACACAACTTCCAGCCCCGTAACTGGGAGCAAAGACTCACAGGGCTCAAAAACACAACCGGCCAAGGAGCTCCAGCTGGTGGATGCAGCTCCCAAAAAGCCTCAGAACAACCCTCAGAGAGCAAGAAAAGCGTCTTTACAACACCTGAAGTGACCGTCCTGCCCCTGCAGCACGGCCAGCCTTGGCACTGGTGGCTCTGGGACAAGCTGGGGGACCTTGTGCAGCTTTTAAGGGACAACCCATGGATGGAGTGTCCGAGAAACATGCCCTCGCAGCAGATACTGCATCTTCACCGTGTGATCTTTCCATCCACCGTGGCACGGAACCAAGGCGGGGACAGAGGCTGGTGCTCTGCGCTCCCAGCTCCAGGGAAAAACCAGGTCGGGGAATCCGGTCCTTCCCTGGCGAGGAGGGAGCCGCTTTGCGGGTGTTCTCTGGGAGCCTCTTCTCCTCCACCAGCACCTCAAAGCAGAGCTCTCCCCGCGGTGAGCAACCCGGCCTCTTTGTTATATTTAAGGAAGGGCCAGGAGGAATTCCAGGGATTTTTTTTAGCAAGATAAACAGAACTCTTGACCTCTTCCATCAGAAAAAAAAAAAAAAAAAAAGAAAGCAAGAAAAAAAGAGCAGGCGCTGCTCCCGGTGGGGACTGGGCTGGAGCCTGGGGAAGAGGGTGCTGCTGCCGAGGGGGAAGGGAGACCAGAAGCAACCTTCCTTCCTTCCTCACCAAGGAGTTTCTTCCACCAAAGAGCAGTGAAGGTCACCAGAGTCACCAAATAACACTCGGTGACTTCCCCAGGGGAGGGCTAGGAGGGTCTGGAGGTGACCTGGCTGGGGGGAACCCATCTCTCTCTGGCCTTTGCAGGGGGAGAAGACCCCCGGGGATGAGCTGGGGAGGGGGAAGGAAGGGCTGGGAAGGAACTTACTGCTGAACGGCGGGTTCATTTCTGCCTCCCGGGGCTGGGCTCCATGTCCGGGGCGGGGGGGACGCTCTCACATCCCTTGCCTTTGGTTCACCCGAGACGGGGGGCAGGAGGAGGAAGGTCGCAGGCTCCACACATCCCACCCTGGCCCCAGGGCTGGTGGTGGTGGGGGGTGGGACGGACGGGACACAAGCCACACACGCCGGTTTCTCCCCGTGGAAGTGGGTTCCCACCTCACCTTCTCTCCCGGTCCCTCGCTCGCTCACTCTCCCCCCCCCCCCCCTCCTCCTCGCACAGAGCAGCAGCCGAACAATAGGCGAAAAGTCTAGGGATATTTACTAACTGATAATCTCCCCACGTATTGCAGCCGCCTGTTTTCTCCCGTCTGATAAAGACTTCAGAGCCAACCACTTTCCCAGAACAAAGAGGGAGGGGAGTAGAACGTTGGGATTATTATTATTATTTTACCACCCCCCTCCACCCTTTCTCTTTCTCTCTTTTAAGCACTTACCGTTCACCTGCTGAGGGGAATAGGCTTCTGATCCGGAGTCCGGGGGGGAGTCGGGTAAAGTGCTGCGGAGCGACGGAGAAAGAGAAGGGAAGGTCATTTTAAACCAGTTTCCAGCACAACCACTAAGTCCAGTTTGATCCCAGCACCCTCCAGGCACCGGCTGGGAATCCCAGGGGTGCCTGCAGCAGATCCCCCTCACCCCGGGGACGAGCTGGGGACTGTCACCGCTCCCCACAGCGGGACCTCGGGAGCAGGGACACTTTGTTGAGCTGCCGAGGAGACCTCCAGTTAAAAGAAGCCAACCAGAGATGTTATCCCTCCCCCAGAGAGAGACCATGAGCTTCATGGCGGCTAAATGGGAGGCTGTGGGGGAGCTGGGGCTTGGAACTGGGATCCGATGCCCAAAAGCCAAGGCTGGGATGCCCAGGGGATGGATCCTGCCTTGTGACCTGTACCGACCTGAGCACCACCACAGCTGCTGGCTGTACCACCCTGGCTCTACCCCAACCTCACCAGGACTGCAAAATGCCACCAAATAAAAAGAGGAGCTCTCAGCTCCCACGGCTTGGGGACAGCAAGACCGAGGACCAGCCCTGTAACGGACTGCAGGGAGCTGTTTATCTCCTTCATCCTTCCTTCCTCTACCCGGAGCCAGCACAGACTTCAAGCAAATGGGGTCTTCAACCATTTCCCAACCACCTCCTTGGAAATTCATTTCAATTAATTTTTCTTCTTTCTTTCTGCAGCCTCCTCAACATGCATCCCACTGTCGCAGCAGCTTGGGCCTCACACATCTTCAGGCCAAGGTAGAATTTCCACCACAAGTAGAGGGACTTGGCTGTTTCAGACACTGGTTCTTCTCTAGTAGCAGCGTTTTGGAGCTCAAGTGCATGGAAAAAGTTGAGGCCCTGCTCCCAGCTAGACTGAGCCATGATCACTGGAGATGGGCAGGGAGATGGTGGCTCTGGTGGCTGGAGAAGTCGTTGCACATGCTCTAGAGAAAGACTCCCTTCACCTTAGCGCCTGCAGTGTCCTCTGTCCCATGGAGAACCTTGGCAGGGAGATTCTGCCCGTTCACATCCACCCCATCACCAGTGACACACAGCCCCAGGAGGTTTCGGCAGCCCAGAGCCTCACCAAAGCCTGCTCCATCTACAACAAACACGGCTGTTGTCCTGCCCACCTCCTGACACCTCATTCCTCATCACAAGGGGACCCTTTCCCATTCCCCCATCTTACACCATCAGCTTTCGTGGCTGCAAATTAATCCCAGACAAACCAATGCTTTTCAGATGAAAGCTGGCCAAAAAGCAAAGGAAGCCTTTAGAGATGCAGGAAGGAAATTCTGCTCCTGACGGCACCCACAGCTACAGCTGCCAACCGGGACACCCACCAGGACCTTCTTGGACCAGCCCAAGACCCAGTAAATGGGTTCTCCATGGTAAGTGGTACACAGCTGGAGAGGGAGGAGGTAGGGTAACCCCAACAACGAGCCCTCACCGCGCCTCCCTCATCCTCCACCTTCCTACCGCTCTCCTCCCACGGTTGGGCTGGAGCATCTATCACCAGCCTTATTTCTAGGCTCCTTGCCACGCTGGCCATGACTTCATATTGTACTTCCTATGAATTTATCAGGATTTGTGCCTCAGCAAGCCAAGTTTTGGCCAATAACAAGGGCCCGGGACAATTCAGGGAATCCTGGAGGCTGAAAAAGGCCTTGCAGCAGAAAGGTGGACACTGCAGAATTCACACAGGGAGGTAGCATGGATGAGCCAAGTCCAAAGGAAGAGTTTATTGGTACCCAACAGATGAGACGTTACTCCTCCAGGAAAAGCCTAGTACAATGATGAAGAGTCAGTCTGGGATGCTGAAGAAACGCTGCCGTCACAGCTGACCCAGCCCATCTGCATCCAAACCAAGGTCTCCACCTCCAAGAGCAAGCTATGATCCCTCCTCATGACCTCTCGCATCCTGGAGAACGCCAGATGCATGAAGAAGGGACAGGACAAGGCATCACATCATGCTTTTGGGCATGGTTCCCCCTTAGCTGCACGTAGCCTTCTGGGTATGCAGCAGAGGAGAAGTCCCTGCTCTGGGAATGAAAAAAGGGTGGATTTTCTTTAGTTTGTCTCTTTCTGGAAGATCTTTCCAAGCTGAGCCAAAGGGCCAAAGTCATCCCAAGGGAGCTGCATTACGGCTGAATCGTTGGTTCAGTGTGCTGAAGGCTTCCAAATCTGGGGATCCCCACGCCGTACTTGCTGGCAACACTAGAGGGCTCAAAGCAGAGGGAGAAAAACCAGGCCACGGGCTCACAGAGATGAGCAGTCCTAGGGCCATCCTGGTCTCCTGGTCCCTTACATCCACCACTTCCACTGGAGAAGGCACAGAGACGGGCTGTGCAGAGAGCGTGCCAGGGCCACCCATCACCCGTGCTCCAGGTTGGACCACGGCATAGCTCCTCCTGGTACAACTATGGCCAACTGCCACGGCCTCCGGCTGATGAATAAGCCGCTGCACGCTTTGATTTTCATCTCTCCAGCTCCAGATCATCTTCTTGTTCCACTCCCCTGTGACTTTTTCCCAGAGAAGCTGTGGCTGCCCCATCCCTGGAGGGGTTTAAGGCCAGGTTGGACGGGGCTTGGAGCAACCTGGTCTGGTGGGAGGTGTCCCTTGAAGAACTCAATAATCTTTAAGGTCCCTTCCAACTCTAACCATTCTATGGTTCTGTGGCTGGGGGAGAACAGCATGGACCAGAGATGTGCAATGAGGAGGAGAAGACCAGACGTATTCTTCCCTTTGGGTCTCCAGGCACTAAAGCTTTATGAGTTCCAGCTCCTACCCCAGACACCACCGTAGGACCATACCCTCTCAGCGTGCTGGGCCTACCAAAATGCTCTCTACTGACACGGTCTCTGTCCCTTTGGCCACCGCAGATGGCAGCTGCCACGTCCCTGCACTCTCCCAGACTGCCGGGGTCATTCCCTTCATGCCTCTTCCTGTTCCCAGAGAGCAGGAACCACACCTTTTCTCCTGCCAGGGCTAATTGTCCAGTTGAGTCCTTCAGTGATACTAAAACCTGGTTCATCCTCTTCCTCTTCACCAGGGCATCCAGAGCTTGTTGCAAATGAGCACAAATCCAGCTCAGACACTGCCTTTTTCTCCTTTTGAGTGGAGTCACTACAATGTCAGACCAAGAGGAGCACATGTCTCTGCCCAACTTGGTCAACACCTTCCCCTGGGATAGTCATGGGAACATTTTGGAGACTGAACTTTGTCTTGTTCAAGTTTATTCCGTGCCTCTTCCTTCTTAAAAAGAAAAAGTACAATGCTACAATATTATCCCATCAGGCACTCGTAGATGTGCAGCATCGATATCCTGGTCACCCAGAGCCAGTGGCTCTACCACTACCTGCAGACATGAGGGGACATCACTGAGCCTCTCCAACTCCATGCCTACAGACAAGATCTACCAAAAAACCTCTCTGGAAACTTCAGGACCTTTCATTTGTGAAAAAAAAAAAAAGCACCTCTCTGAGAAGTGAGGGCTTAATACAGAGCGACGCTCTGGAGTAAAGGCCCAATGGGAAAAACTCTACCAACCCTCCAGGCCCCACCAGCCTGGAGGAGCACTTGTCCCACCACTTGCCCTTCTTCTGCCACCCCAACCCGCACTTACCCAGGTGCGTAGGAGGCCTTGGGCTCTGATTTGATTGGAGGGACCACGCTGTTTAGGCAGTGGCTGCCAAGGTAGCCCTTGGGCACCACCATGCCATTGTTGTTATTGCAGTTGAGGTGAGCACCGTAGCTGGGTCCGCAAGGGTTGGCCAGAAGAGGACCATGTCGGATTGGGATCTGGCTGCCCGGGGGAGGAAGGTGGAGGGAACCGCTGGAAGAAGGGTTGGTCACATTGGTGATGGAGCTGGCAAGAGGCGCATTGATGGTGGTTGAGCTGGAGGGCTGGGGGTGCGTGTAGCTGGCTGAAGCGGGGATGTCGGGGAAACAGCTGGGAGAGAGAAGGGGGACAACCTCAGCAGAGGGACAGGGAGACGGCGCTTTCTGCCCACCCTCCCCCTCCCTGGCAGTGGGGACGGAGCCACTCGGCTGCTGCGGAACACCCGGAAAACAGCAAAACAGGCAGCATTGTGGTGGCACCAGCAGGAGCGTACAGGGAGGCAGGTCCATCACCTGGGTTGGTGGGACTGGTCCAACCTCAAGGGTGCAAAATCCACCTGTGGAGCTGTAAAGGTGGCCAGGACACCAGCCTCAAAGCTTGTGAAGGCAGCAGGATCTGCCCACCTTCCTTCAGCTCACAGACCAGCACGGGGGAAGCCACTTTGTCACCTCAGCCCCAAGGTCCTGCTCCCACCCTGCAGCCCAGATCACCCTGGTTGCTACCTACGTCTGCTCCCCCCAGCTTCGCCAGCACACAGGCAGACCCTGCCCTTCTCCACACTTGTGTCCTGCTGGGGATTTAATCTTCCACGCCATGCTCCCAGACCTTGCTTTCCCATGGCTCAAATTAAGGAAAAGTCTTGAGGGGGCAGAAGAGACGGGGGAAATTCAAAGGCAAGGAGGCAGGAAGAGACAGGAGGAAGAACTGGAAAGGAGTAAAGGAGCAAAGAGCAATAAAGGAGGACTTTGAGAGGGACAGAGGCACATCCAGGGTGTGCAGTGATTTCCAAACAATTCCTTGAATTGCAGGGCTGGAAATTGCTCAATGTCCCTCCACAGAAAACAACAAGGAAGGCTGTTCCTGCTGCCGAGAAAGGGAAGCACTTACATATCTGGTGAGTCCTCCTTGCTGATGTACTCTTCCAGGATGCTGGTGTCAATGTTGGATGGTTCCAGAGCTCCATTAATGTCGTGGCCTGCAAGGGGAAGAGGAAGGGGAAGCGTGAGCCCTGAGAAGGACACGAAAGGCCCTTGTTCGCAGGTCAGAAAAGCCACCGGACCTTTGCGGAGTCAAGACACTGATCTGAGGAGATCAGCAGATCCTTCAGCTTGAGGACTGCCATCTGTCCACTCCCAGTGTAAAACCAGACAGAGATGGGGCACGTGGAACAAACCATGGTGGTGGTACTACCCGGGAAGTTGGACACCCAAGTGGGGTTTGTCCACAGCAGTTTTTGAGCCACGTTTGAGCTGTGTGACACACGGGCTTCCTGAGGACCAGGCTCAGGAGATGTGGGAGAAGGGAGACCGTGGGGTCAAGCCTGAGCTATGCAAGACCCACGGCTCCACAGAGCACCAGAGCCAGGTCTTGCCCAACCACCACCACCAATACGCTGACGTGGCCTGCGAGAGCTTTGTCAGCTTTGGGAGCTGCCGGCCTTGGTGGGGCTGATGGAGGGGTTCCACGCAGGAGGGAGCGATCCCCACAGAGCTGGTGGGCTCAGGGGGTGCTCCGGGAAAGCTGGTTTCCTTCCTTTTGGACCCTCTCCTCGCTGGAATTTCTCCATGACAGCTCTGGATCAGCTCCCAACCCCACAAGGAGCCCTCCTCCATCTTCCCTCCTTCAGCAAGAGGTGGACTTCCCTCTCCTTTCTCCCGGAGGGCTCCTCCTCCTCCCCTCTCCCGTTCTGGGGAAGCTGGGGCTGGGTTTTGTTGACAGAAAGTGCTTTCTTTATCTGTCTCTCTGAAGTGGGAGTCCACAGCCCTCTGGGGTGGGTGCCAGCCCTCGGTGCCAAAGACACTGCCAAGAAAATGGAAGAGAAGACCCAGCTCCTCCCTCCACCCCTCCTCCCCGAGCTCAGATAATGAAGACGGCCCTTCCTGAAAGACCCCATGGGCTCCACGTTGAAGTACAACGTCCCTCACCCAGGAGAAGACCCTGACCCCTTGCCTCTCCCCCCTCCATGCGCTTGGGGAAAGGTCAACCGCTGAACCGCAAACCCCAGAACGGGGGGTTTTCAGCCCAACGCTGGCCAATTGCAGCTCTCCCCTCTGCAAATCCCTTTCATACCAAGACAAGCAAATCGGCAGAAATAAATCCAGCCAGGAATTCTGCCAAACGGACAGGGCGTGTGCACAGATGGAGGGACGTCTCCCTTGGTAACCCTGGCTAGAGGGGGAAAAAAACAGGTAGCCATTCACTTGGGAGTCACCTAACCCTTTGTGCACCCGGGGGACTTGGGGGAGAAGGTGGTGATGCTCTCCCATAGAGTGATTTGGGTTGGAAGAGACCTTAAAGACCATCCAGTTCCAACCCCCTGCCCTGGGCAGGGACACCTCCCATTAGACCAGGTTGCTCAAAGCCCTGTCCAACCTGGCCTTGAACATGGAAGGATGTATCTGGAGCAGGGACACATGATGCTGCTGCCATCGAGGCGAGAAGAGGAAGGGGCACCAGAGCCTACGAGGTCTCGAGCGGTGCCAGCACCTCGCTTCTACAGCTGCAGACCCCAGGTCAGCACAGGGGGACTCCTTTGTGACAGCCACCTCCTCTCCTGAAGCTGCAGTGACATGGTAGCAACCATGCCATTGTCCTGCTTTGAGTTAGGGGTGAAACTACAAGAAAGACATTGAGGTGCTGGAGCGTGTCCAGAGAAGGACAATGAAGCTGGTGAGGGGTCTGGAGAACAAGTCTTGTGAGGAGCTGCCACAAAAAGCTACCAGAAAATTTGCCTCCATCCCAAGCTCCAGGGGTGGGACCCAGGGTCAAAGAAGGAAAAAAAAAAAAAAAGGCACTTCACCAATTTTGCTGCCTTTCCACAAGCTACTGAGCCTGTTCAAGAAAAGTTCTCAAGATGTTTGATCCCAGTGGGTTTCCCTCACACCGCCAAACCCCAGGAGCTTCTCCATGGTTGAAGAGGAGCCAATGATCTACCCAGAAAGGACAGGAGGCCCTCAATAGACAGCGGTGTGCTGGGTTTTCCTATTTCTTTGCTACCTTGTCTTAAAAGTCACCTTCAGGAGCCCTCGGAAGAGACCCGGGCGAAGGAGGAGATAAGCACCGTGACGCGAGAGGTGCGTCAGTTGTGCTGCTGAGGGGTGATAACAGCCGTGGCCGCGCATGTGCCATGGAAAGGGGCACTGAAAATCACAGAATCATAGAACGGTTTGGGTTGGAAGGGACCTTAAAGACCATCCAGTCCCACCCCCTGCCCTGGGCAGGGACACCTCCCACCAGACCAGGTTGCTCAAAGCCCCATCCAGCCTGGCCTGGATAGAATAAAATAAAAAATAAAGGGTTTTCCTCTGCTTGGGGACAGAGTCACTTGCGCTGGGCGAAAGGGGGGGTGTCAGGGCAGTGGGTCTCGCTGGCAAAAAAACGGAATGTCCCACCGCCTGGAGCTTCCATGCAGGCTGGGCTCTTACCAAAAGCCAGCTTAGGTGATTAATTAAAAGCTAATACTTCTCCATTTGAGTCACGAGCTCCTCATGACACTAACAATGCTCCCTCCCCCCTCCCAAGTGGGGATTAGGAGGGAGCAAGAACCCACTGAGGAGGGACCTTGGGAAGCTCAGCAGGAGATGGACCCCCCCCCCGCCAACATCTCCTTGTACCAGTGAGAGAGAGATGGAGGAGCCCCGGGAAGCTCTGAGATGCCCCTTGTTCACTCTGTCCCCCCAGGAAAAACAGCATCCCCTGCCTACAGCCACGACTCTGCACCAGCCTCAAAGAGAACACAGGAGGTCTTGTCACCCTTTGATGTCCCCAGAGCTCAGCAGGATGAATTCTGCCTTCCAGCCCAGAGGAACCAGCCAAGGGAGAGGTGCTGCCGGCACCCAAAGGTCAACATCTCCCAAGACAGCTAATTAGTGCTCCCTCTCAACAAACATCCCAGGGCAAGAGGGTACCAGGACTGAGTAATTCAGCCATTTCTACCACACTGACCTCCCCGCGCAGACTCCTTGGGGCAAAACTCTTCCAGGACAGCCTTCTACTTCCCAACCGCTGCAAAGAAACTCCCAAACCTGCCGGGTCCCTGCGTCCCATCCTCCTCTTGGCCCCCCCTGCCCCCCGGCATTGCCACCCCGCTCTCACACCCCTCCACCTGCTCTGCTTTCTCACCCCTCCCTCCCCAAAGGCTCGAGGAGATCCCCCCAAAAAAGTAAACTTTGCCTGGAGAACAAGAAGATGTTAAACCCGCGGCACCCTCCTCGTGAGCGGAGGCCCCCGTACGTGTGAGAATGTCAGGAATCCCAATGTTTGGACTGGTTTTCTCTGCCTTCCCCAAACCCTCCAAACACCACTGACATCCAAACGGAGGTGCTTCCTGCCCCACCGTCCCGTCCCCCCCTTCCCTGCTCCCACGGCGTGGGGCTGCCAGCTCGTCCCTCCTGGTGACGCCCTCTCGGCTCAAGAACTTGGCTACCCCCCTCACCCTGGTCCTGTTTTCAGGGGGTCCCGGCCATCAGAGATGGGCCACGGGGCTCTGAAAGGGTTAACGGAGCCCGGCCCCCGCCGGTCGTCATATTTACAGGTCTGAGAGATTAAAAGCAGAATTTACCTCAAGTGATAGGCTGATAAGTTTATGGTATTTCTATTTATAACGGTCCCTCCCCCAACTCTTCTTGCCCTGTTGCCTGTCTTCTAATCGCCCGTAATCCCGCCTGGGTCACCTGGGGGTGGGAGGAAGGGAGGGAGCTGAAGAACTTCATCCTGGGACCCGCTAACGAGAACCAGATGTGGGAACCCGGAGATGACAAGGAGGTCAACCGTCTTCACGGGCTGGGGAACATCAGCGAAGGGTTGAGGTGCGGGGGGACAGCGGTGATGAGGAGGAAGAGGAGAAGCTCTGCCAAGCCCAGAACCTCCCTGGGGCACCAAGACCACGTACCAGAGGGTGAATTTTTGTTGTGGGTTTCAAGCGTTTCCTTACAAATGAAGCACCGTGCTCTGACCCGAGGGCTGTGGAAGGTGGCGAGAAGATAACCACGATTAAGACGAACTGAAAGCCCTAGACCCTGGTACCACAGAAGCCACCACGGCCGGGATGAGGACAAGCATCTGCGGTCCCAGGGCTTTGGAGGAACCCTGCTGAGCTGCCTTCAAACTGAGGGACGCGCCAGGAACTGCCCAGGAGAGGGAGCAGCCCGTGGGAGATAATGCCACCAGCCTTTTGCTTTGATGTCCTTGACCTACAGACGGGCCAGGTCCCTCACCCCGCTGTGTGGAAACCTTCACCTGAAACCTGGGTGCAAAGGGCAGGTGGCTCGGGGAGCCATCAGGCACGGCACAGCGGGGACAGGAGGCTTACAGAGGTGGTGCTGGTGGCACAGCACAGGCGGCTGGGGAGCCCGTGGCTTTTGGGATGGTCCTTCAGCTGGTTACAGCCACCAGCCCAAGGAGCTCCACTTGGTGCCCTCCCTACACAAAGCGCATTAGGGCAGGGTGCTTATGGGGAAACTGAGGCACAAAACACCCCAGTGACCAAACCACCGCTGAACAGGGTGGCAAACCCAAAATATCCAGCAGGTCCATGGTGGAACAGGACCAGAAGGCCCCAGGAGCCCCTGGCTGATGATCCTACATGGGAAGGTGCAGCGTTCCCTCTTCCAGCGGCTCCATCGGTGGGACACACAGCTGAGCAGAACAACTCCATGCTAGGCACGAAGGCCCACCAGCCATGATGTGGTAGGACACAGCGAAGCTCAGAAGCCCACCACACCGTTGTGAAGAGCAGATCCCCAGTGCAGAGCACGTTCCTGTGGCCGTGCAAGAGGGGTTGTGCAATCGGCGGCTGCCGCATCGGCACATTCCCAGGGCCTCGCGCTACTCAGCACCCCCTTCGGCTTCCTCCCTTGTTTATCCTTCGCTCCTGGTGGATTGGCCGCCGGCCTGGCCGCGAGCACCAGGAATCCGTGCCGTGGCTGGCAAACCAAACACCACCTAAGCCCAGGGAGCTGCAGGGCTTCAAAGCTTCAGCTTCAGACACTCGGCTTCAGCCCTGCTTCTCCATCTCCATCAGCAGGATGACAGGCAGCGCCTGAGGAGCATCCAGTGTGACAGCCCTGCTTCATTCTGGATGGAGACAGCATCCCCCCTGTCCTGCCTGCGGCGGGACACAGCAAGGGGCCACGACAAAATGAAGACAGGCTGAGAGAGTTGGGGGGGTTCAGCCTGGAGAAGAGAAGGCTCCGGGGAGACCTTAGAGCCCCTTCCAGTCCCTAAAGGGGCCCCAGGAAAGCTGGGGAGGGACTCTGGATGAGGGAGGGGAGCCCTAGGAGGAGGGGGAAGGGTTTGACACTGAAAGAGGGGAGATTGAGATGAGATGTGGGGAAGAACTTCTGCTGTGAGGGTGGTGAGACCCCTTGCCCAGAGAAGCTGTGGCTGCCCCATCCCTGGAGGGGTTGAAGGCCAGGTTGGAGGGGGCTTGGAGCAACCTGGTCTGGTGGGAGGTGTCCCCCCATCCTGGAACTGGATGGGCTTTAAGGTCCCTTCCAACGCAAACCAGTCTATGATTCTATGAAAATCCTGTCCCTGCTCAGAGACTTGGCTGCTAACGAGGAAGAGCCACCCACAGGGACACAGCTCCTCGCATAAGGGACAGAGGGACCATCTCTCCATCGCTCCACATGCCCAACACTGGGCTGCCCAGAGGGTACAAAGCCGGCGGAAAGATCCCCTCCAGCAGGAAGGACGGCGACCCTGCAGCCCCCACCTCCCCCCAGATACTGGCCCGGCATTCCTCCTTAATTAATACTCTTTATTACCTGACTGTAACGATAACCAGTCACTCCCAGCAAAAAGGGGTTCCTGTAACCTGAGTGGGACGCCAGGCCAGACCACTCCTCCGTCTCCCCCAAAGCCCTGTCGGGACCACCCCGGAGCGAAGCCCCGGCTGCCTGAGGCTCTGAGAGGGGCCCCCAGACCCTCTCCCTGAGCGTTCCTCCATGGGGTGAGCCCCTCCTCACGCCAGCCCCCTCCATCTTCTTCCTTCACATCCCCCCCCCCGCCCCAGCACAGCCTGTGGGGGTTTCCAGTGTGGGAAACATCTCTGTGATGTCAATACAGGCAACAGCTTGACTTCAGGGACCTTCACTCCTAAACACCATCACTGAGGAGTTTCAGAAGAATTAGGACACCCTTCCCCCACACACGTGCTCCCTCCCATCACAAAAGGTGGGACCATCTCAATCAACGCAGAGATAGAGCCACCACCCTTGTGTCCCATCCCTGGGGACATCCCCCCTGCCAGCCCATCACCAAGGATGGCCCAAAGCCATGGGGCAGCTCATGCATCCTCCATTCATGCTGGAGCAGAACCTCCAAGATCCAAAGTCACACCAGAAACACAGCCAAGGTTGAGCTCTGGGGGTCCATGGGGCAAGATCCTGGGGAAAAACACAAAACTCAGGGCTAAGGAGATGGAGGTTTGTGAGAATTTGGGCATTACCCAGAACCTGGGGGCTCCAGGGACCTTAATTTGGGTGTCACATACGTGCTTTGAATATAGACCCAACACCTCCTCCATGGAGAGGCCAGGACTGCACCCAGCCTGGCCATATCAGACCCTCCTCCTCCCTGGCAGCTCCCATCCCATTTTTGGTGAGCTCCCGTCCCTCCCCCACGTCTCACCCCACTGCAATCCCTTGCTCCTGAGAGGAGAAACCATCCCATGCCAGCTCGGGTGAGATGCAGATGCAGGACTGGAGAAGGAATGGAGATACAGGACTGGTGGGATTTAGCCAAGACCCCAGATTTACCACTGTGAGAAAAGGTGTTACAGGGTCTCCAGGGACCAGGAAGACCCTGGAGCAACAACCTGGCTGAAGAGCAAACCACAACCAAACCACGGCCACCCTGCAGCCCACTGTCCAGACTCAGCAGCACCATTCCCAGCAGCATCTCCACCTCCTCAGGAAAGCTCCTTCTGCACTCATGCAGGCCCACAACTCCTTAGCTTACATGCACGGAAGAAAATATCTGACAAAAGGGCCTTGGGACAAGCTGGGAAGTGTCTCTAACACCTAATGTGGCCCATCATGGCTCTCATACCTGCTGAGCAGTGTTGATATTCCTGATGTAGGAGCAGGAAGGGGATCCAAGCCAGTATCTATACCCTGGATAGGTGTATAAATAGAGAGATAAGAGAAGCCCAGGGAAGCTGTGACTGCCCCATCCCTGGAGGGGTTGAAGGCCAGGTTGGAGGAGGCTTTGAGCAACCTGGTCTGGTGGGAGGTGTCCCTCCATCATGGAACTGGATGATCTTTAAGGTCCCTTCCAACCCAAACCATTCTGTAATTCTATGATAATGCCCTCTCTCCTTCTCCCATGCCTCGGAGAGGACAAGGTGTGTGGTGGGAGACATCCCAAGAGCCACAGCAGGGCATGGGCACATCCCTCGGGGAGCCCCGTGGGAAACGGTGGGCAGCTCCATGCAGAAGACATGACCCAGCCCCATCCGCCATCCCAAACCTTCCTGAGCCCTCTTCCTTCTCCTCCCTCCTTCCCCCTGCCTTCTCCGCACCTTCTCCTCTTCCAGCCCCTCTCGAATTCCCCACCATGTCCCATCTCCCCTCGTCCTTGTCCCTCCCCGAGTCCCTTCCCCTTCCGACTCTCCACCCTTGTCTCTGGCCTCTCCTCCGCCCTTGCCAGCTGTGAACCTTGGCATGGATGGAGCCATTGTCCTCTGGGCATGGGGGCTGAGGAGGAGGAGGGGAAGGTGTGAGAGGGGACACAGTGGAGCGTTTGTGCCTGTCCCCGCAGCCCTCAATGCCCCGCTTGTCCATTCATGGCCCTAAGATGGCAGGAACAGCAGCACCCACACAAGCGTGGCCATTTGGCGGGGTCCAAGGTGCCCGCCCAGGGGGGCACATTGCCCCGTTTGTTTGGAGGCCCGCGGAGGGACAACGCCGTTATCTCCCTCTCTGGGCTGAGGGTGGTGGAGGGCTGGCAGGGGGGGACAACAGGACCAGAGAAGGCCACTTCATGACCTCCTGAGGTCGGGACCACTGCAGGAGGCAACCTCTGCCAGCCTTGCACCTTCTCCTGGTATGAGTGACACAGGATAAATTTATCTTTCAGTAAGGTCTCTTCTAATGATAGGGAAAACCCCATTTTTAGAAGACTCTGGTATCTGAATTGGTGAAAATATTTACTTTATGGCCAGCTCCGGGGTGTAGGATTCAAGGTCTCGGTGTTTTGGAGCTCACCAGGTGTGGGGACAGGGAGGAACAAGAGCCGGGCACTTGAGCCAACGGAGTTATTTCATACCACGAACGGCACATTCAATAGAAATTAGGAAGTTTGCTGAGGAGTTCTCTCTCTCCCTTGATGGAGGTGGGTCCAGAGAACTCCTTGCCCCGGTGCCAGAGCCCTGAGCCCTTCCCTTCCTCCCGAAGCCACAGCGCTTGCAGGGTCCCACACCGGCTGTCCCTGCCGGGAGGGACCAGCTTCCTGGGATAGAACGGGCTGGGGATAGTCCTGGTGTATATTATATTGATATCAGGATCAATATTGGGTTTTTAGTGCTATTAATGCTAATTATTTAGTCTTATTCTATTAAATCTGTTTATATTTCAACCATTGGGTTTCCTTGATTTTACCCCAGTTCCCCTTCCTGGGTGGGGAGGGTTCATCAGGTGAGAGAATAATTGTCCAAACGACAATAAATTATTGTGGGGTCCTCAAACCATAACACACCTCCACTCCCCAGCCCAAGAGGAAGACAGGAATGGGGAAAGGCTTTTTTCCAGCACAGCCCCCTGATCTATAGGGTAAGACCTATAGATGCGCACGAGGTCCCTGTCACCACGGTGGCAGTGAAGGGCCACCAACGCTGATGGGCTTGCACCTCCTTTTCCAGGCTCTTATGAAACTCCGGTGATCCAGGAGATTCTCCGGAGACCACTTTCAGGCCAGTTTGGAAGCCACAGACACCCTACACATGGGAGGACTCAGGGGCTTGGAGCTGCCTCTCCTGGAAACCCCCTTCCAGCCCAAAACAATCCTTAGGGCAGGAAGATTAATAATCAAACAGCAACGGAACACAAACCTCTATGGCAGCCAAGCATTGCCTGGAACACCGTGTCCAGATCGGGTGCCTTGTTCCTCCCTTCTAACTGGGAGGCAACAAGGTCTCTCCTGTCCAGGAGCCTGGATGGCCTCCAGAGGAGACCGTGCTGAAAAAAGCAGAGCGATTTATCTCGATGGGACATTGGCCAGGGCTTGGGGAGGGCCATCCCTACTTGAGTGCAACCTGACGCTGTCAGGTCATCGGGCTTTTCCTTCTTAGAATCATAGAATGGTTTGGGTTGGAAGAGACCTTAAAGATCATCCAGTTCCAGGATGGGGGGGACACCTCCCACCACACCAGGTTGCTCAAAGCCTCCTCCAACCTGGCCTTGAACCCCTCCAGGGATGGGGCAGCCACAGCTTCTCTGGGCAACCTGGGCCAGGCTCTCACCACCCTCACAGCAAAGAATTTCTTCCCCAGATCTCATCCCAATCTCCCCTCTTTCAGAATTTTCAGGGTGTCCCCCACGCAAACCCAGAAGTCCTCACTGTAGAGGACACATCCTTCGGACAGATGCAACTCTGAATTAGACTTCAGCTCATTAATTCATCTCAGGAGGAAAGGGCCACACAATCCATTTCCACACCCTCCAGCTCCTCACCTTAGTTTACACGATGTATCTCCAAACCCCAAAATACCAGACCAAAGAGCCCTCTGCTCCAAGAAAGTCACTTTCCAACGAGGTTTTTGTGGACCAGCTCCCTCACCTTCATGCTTTGCCTTCTCCTGAGCTAAGTCGAGCTCCTCCAGCCACCCACAATAAATAACAAGTAACGATGCAATTAAAATAATTACTTTAAAAAAAAAAAAGTCCCTAGGGATTACCGCTATTTCCACATAGGTTTTCAGACTGAAAATGGGGTTATTTCTTTTGTTGTTTACATTTTCTGACTAACCCTGAGCTGTCTCCTGCAGCAGAACATGGCTCCTGCGCCAGGGATTTAGCAAACGCTTAGCAGACAATACAAAGCAGATACCAAACGTGCCACTTGGATCCCATCCACCCAGCAAGTTCTCCCTCTGGTCTGGGTCTGGCTTCAAAGCCAGCAGCGTGTCTGGAGCAGTACAACCCCAGAGGGATGTTCTGGCACGCTGTTCCAGGACATGCTGGGTGGGGAGGACGAGGAGGTCACCCCAGGCTCGGGGTGGTGGGAGGCACTGACTGCACACATTCCCACAGCAGAACATCTCCTTGGGTTCTTCATGCACACAACGGGTCATCTCCATTCATTATACAAAGGGATTCAAATACCAAGGGTGAGATGTACCCAAAGGCAGATAAACCTCACAGACTGAGCTGAGGGCACAGAAGCACAAGGGATGGATGTTGTGGAGAACAACAAGTTGCCCATGGGCCAGCAATGTGCCCTTGTGGCCAAGAAGACCAGTGGTCTCCTGGGGTGCATCAAGAAGAGCGTGGCCAGCACGTCAAGGGAGGTTATTCTCCCGCTCTGCTCTGCCCTGGTGAGGCCTCATCTGGAGCACTGGGACCAGTTCTGGGCTCCCCGGTTCAAAAAGGACAGGGAACTGCTGGAGAGAGTCCATTGGAGGCTACAGAGATGAATCAAGGGACTGGAGCATCTCCCTGATGAGGAAAGGCTGAGGGACTTGGGGCTGTCCAGCTGCAGAAGAGCAGACTGAGAGGGGATCTCATCGATGCTGAGCAACAGCTAAAGGGTGGGGGGCAAGATGATGGGGCCAGACTCTTCTCAGTGGTGCCCAGTGACAAGACAAGGGGCATCGGACACAAACTGGAACACGGGAAATTCCATCTCAACATGAGGAAAAACTTCTTTACTTTGAGGGTGGCAGAGCCCTGGAACAGGTTGCCCAGAGAGGTGGTGGAGTCTCCTTCTCTGGAGATATTCCAAACCCTCCTGGATAGGTTCCTGTGGGACCTGCTCTGGGTGACCCTGCTCTGGCAGGGGCTTGGACTGGATGGTCTCCAGAGGTCCCTTCCAACCCCTACAATTCTGTGATGATGATGGGTAAGACCTTCTCATGAATGACTGAGCACAGAAGAGATGCGTGGGGAAGGTCAGGGACCTTCTAAATCACGAGCCCTCCCCTGGTACCCAGCCTGGACAGGGAGCCATCCTCCTTCTGCTCCCTCCGGCAAGGAGGATAACAGGCAGCAAGAAGCATCCCGCCTGCTCCCCCAGCTCCTTCCACCAGTGCAAAGACCACACGATCCTAAAGCACCTGCTGGAGAAAGCAGCGGGCGGTCCCTGAGCTGAAAAAATATCTGTCTCGCTGCCAGCCAGAACTGTGACAAAGAGCTGAGTTATGAGGGAATAGTGGGAAGGCAAGGAAATTACACAAATTTTATGAGTCATTAGATCAACAGAGTAAAAGAGGCTCTTAGAGCCTTCTGTCCAGACCAGCAGAAGGTCATTCATTCCCAGCTCGCTCTGTGCAGCTCTGTCTCGTGTGTCTGGACCTTCGTCACTTCCACTGGGGCAATGATGCCACAGCCACATGCTCCTCCAAGCCCGGCTGCCCTCCTCGGAGACCCACCTGGATGCTCCCTTTCTTATCCCCACTCACCACCAGTGCTCCCTGGGCTTAATGGCACAAGGATTTCTCAGCTGGGCCATTCGCTCTCTTCTAACCACAACCTCTCACTGGCCAACTCTCTGGTCCATCAGTCAACCCTGTGGTCCATCAACCAAGTCCCTGATCCATCAGCCAACTCTTCCGGTCCTGACAACCATCAGATTGACATCATCTGTCTCCCACGACTGTTCCCAGCCTGTGCACAACAATCACAGAGTCATAGAATGGTTTGGATTGGAAGGGACCTTAAAGACCATCCAGTTCCATGATGGGGGACACCTCCCACCAGAGCAGGTTGCTCCAAGCCCCCTCCAACCTGGCCTTGAACCCCTCCAGGGATGGGGCAGCCACAGCTTCTCTGGGCAACCTGGGCCAGGCTCTCCCCACCCTCACAGCAAAGAAGTTCTTCCCCACATCTCATCTCAATCTCCCCTCTTTCAGTGTCAAACCCTTCCCCCTCCTCCTAGGGCTCCCCTCCCTCATCCAGAGTCCCTCCCCAGCTTTCCTGGAGCCCCTTGAGGGACTGGAAGGGGCTCGAAGGTCTCTCCGGAGCCTTCTCTTCTCCAGGCTGAACCCCCCCAACTCTCTCAGCCTGTCCTCACAGCAGAGGGGCTCCAGCCCTCCCAGCATCTCCGTGGCCCCCGTGCTATTGCTTCCCATCGCCACCCCAGCATCTGTCAGAGCCGGGAGGCTGCCTTTCTCCCTTTGAATAGCTGTTTGGAGTTATTTTTATCCCAGATGCATCTTTTGCTTTCCCCAAAAATGAGAGCCACAGCTCCAGCTCAGCTGAACCCCAGCAGTTCATCTGACTTCATCGGAAACGGAGAAAAAAGCCTGGGTTTCCAGAAAAACAGGCAGGTCAGGGACCATCTGCTCCTCCACACTTACAAAGCTCAGCCCCAGCAGACCCAAGGCCCTCGTGTCTGACTCCAATAAATATGAAAATTACCATTACTGGTCACCTTCTTTTGGAAAACATAAAAAAATTACTCTCAAAGTGATGCTGTAGGAGTAATTCTACCTCTCGGGTATCTTGGAGGCCTCCCCTAGTTGTAGAGCCCACAGCGCTCTGAATCCAACACAACACAGAGGCAGCCGATGGTGTCTCAACAGATGGGAGAAGCTCAGGGAGACAAACCCAAACCTTCTCAGCACAGAAAAGCACAACCACTGTTTGACTGTCCCTCAGGTTCTCCAACATCACTAGAATCAATCATAGAATCATCACAGAATGGTTCGGGTTGGAAGGGACCTTAAAGATCATTGAGACAAGGGTTTCAGTGATTAGAAGCTGATTTAGGGTTTTCAGCAGTTCAGGAACACTTTAAACAGTATTTTTCTCTTCCCTTATTCCCAGTGTAGTTCACTGACCCTTCCAGGAGAGTTCTATTGGCCAAACCCATTCACAGCCTGTTACCTCAACTCCATAAATCACAAATTGTCCATGGAAGGGGAACTCCACCATCCCGCTCCCACTGGACACACAAGTGACAGACCATTCTTTAACCTCAGAGCTGAAGTTTTCTAAACTTTATTTCCCCCATTTTCCTTTCTTTTGGGACAGACCCCTTTGGAACAGCATGGGTCTACCCTGCAGCCAGGATCCATCCCCTGCTAGACCTCCACTCCGCTTCTTTTGGAGGTTCATGGTGCGAATTGGGGTCTGTCACAATAGAGAAGTCACTTTTCCCTTCTGCAGACTCCTGGGTCTCTCCTAGAATTCTTCTCACACATACAAGGCATGGGAAGAGCAACGCAATGCTACAGTGAAGTATGTTAGCGCTTATGCCTTAGGTCTAGAGCTGAATTAAACGGGACTTTCAAGTTGATGCACCTCCCTCTGGGTGGTCAGTGAGTCTTCTGGAACTCTTTCACCCAACTGTGTCTTCAAATGGGAAGACCAGGTTGCCCAGAGAAGCTGTGGCTGCCCCATCCCTGGAGGGGTTCAAGGCCAGGTTGGATGGGGCTTGGAGCAACCTGGTCCGGTGGGAGGTGTCCCTGCCCAGGGCAGGGGGTGGCACTGGGTGATCTTTAAGGTCCCTTCCAACCCAAACCATTCCTTGATTCTATGATCTCTGCCAACGTGGGCCAAAAGAAATTCCCAAGATTGCTGGCCTCTTGTTCCTGTGTAGTCGCTTGACTACAGGAAAGGAAAAGATGGATCTTGCCCCAAAATTGTAGCAGTCCATTACACAAAGGGCTGACAGAGGCAGAGCAGCAGGGAACTGCCTGGATTCATACTGTAAAATGGTGGTGATGTCCACATCTGCAGACTGTTATGTCTGGAAGAGCTTACCCCTTCAGAAAAGAGCACACAGACCTGACTTTGACTTCTCCAGTCCCTCAGAGAAGTCCTCAGCCCATACAGATGCTCAGGGCTGAGCCAAGGGCAAAGACTGACCAGTTTCTCACAGTTCAACATGACATATTCCTTCCTGAAAAAGCCCCAAACCAGAGCTGTGGGGTTTTTGGTTGGTTGGGTTTGGGTTTTTTTAACAGATGAAACACAAACCCATGACCACACCTGATGAGAAGCCCCACAGTTCTCCTGACAAAGCTAAGATGTCAACCTCAATCTCATAAACAAATTCCCGGTGGCTGTAAAAAAAACCCACCAAACCTATTATTTCTCCACAGTTTCAGCTGGAGGTTGCACTGCTCAAGGCTGTTGAGTGGGTCAGGCTACAAGATTTCATAGTTCCTTCTAACCCAGAGCTCAGTTAAGCATCTCTATTTTAAGAAATGATACTGTCAAAGTAGGGACAATCAGAAGGTAATTTTATTGAAAGACCTGCTGCCACTGCAAGTGAGAAGAGAGGAGCAACGGGGATGAGAACAGAGAGGAGAGGTCACTTTATCCCAGGTGGCCCTTAGACATCCCCCTTACGTGGGGAGGCTCATCTCATCTCTCCACTCTTCCATGCTTCACCTGGACCAGAAAGACTTGGCCGGTCTCCTGCTACCAGCCCAAAGAGGTTTGGACCAGCAATGAGGAGAAACGCCTTAACAATACGAGGCGTCCCAACCGCTCGTTGACGCAAAGCCTCTGGGTTTATTGAGGGCTATACAGTTTGTGAAACAGCAAAAAAAAAAAAAAGAAAAAGACTTAACATGGCTCTTCTGCATTAAAACAAAAGCCTTAAACCAACAACCAAAACAAGGAGACATCACACCAACTTTCTCCATCCCATTCCTACTATCTAGTTCTCAAAGCTCATTTTCAGTGTGGTTTGGTTTCCAAAACCGCACAAAAAAGCCCAGTAAACCCCACAACTTCTCTCCTTCAGAGCACCAACTGAAAGCACTCCAGCCTATGTGTTACGTCCTCCTGACGTATGTCCTCCTGTCCTCCTTGCTCTGCACCAGTGGCGGCAAATATTCGTGGTGCCTGGTACCAACCGTACTACACGTGACAGCTCGCTGTCACCGGTACCATCCTCATCTCTTTCCAAGCCAAATGCGACCCGATGTTGTGATCACCTACAAATCTGCGCCTTGACTAAATTAAGTGCCGAAAATTCATGGTCAAAATCTCCGTCAGTGATCACCCATGATCTGTTGCATCCACAGATGCCTCCTGAGTGGAACAGAGCCACAGCACCTGTATCTAAAAGCAGGGGAGTAGGAAAGGTCCCTACCTTGATGTTCCACAAGACCATTGTGTTGGGCTGGGTTGACTTTTGACTGGTTCCTTTTCCCAAGCCCCTGCACACCAGCACCCAAACTTCTCATTCTGGGCTGTGAAGCCCGTCCCCAGCCTGTAGGTCCCCACAATGACGTTTCTTGTGTCCCTTCAGCCCCTCAACACCAATGAGGTGAGTTTTGAAACATCATTTATCACCTCTCTCTCTTCACTACACGTTCCACCGTGCTGGATGTGAGAACTCCTCACCATCCACCTCTCCAACACCCCTTCCCAAAGACCAAATTAAAGCAGAGAGGAGGGAGGGAAGATGGTCCTCCTGCTCCCTCCTACCCAGAACTTCTCCTTGACCTCAGATTTTGATTTGGAAGGGACCTCATCAGGAAAGAAAAAGCCCATTTCTGTCCTTACACTGAGTAGAGCATTGATTCTATTATCAGCAAACAACCGACTACGAAATGGCTTGATAGCCCTTATAATGCACAGTTTTTAAGCTTTTGCTTTACTTAAGCAGGTGTTTCATTTCCAATAAAGTCAAAGCGCCCTTTTTAGTGCTCTATTGAATCGATGTCTGTAACCATCACTTGTCATAACAGAAGAGATAAGCCAAGATCGAGCCGGCTGATAAGTTGTTTGGTTTCCTGTTCCTCTAGATTTCTAGCACTCAGCTGTGATCAGGCACACGGGGATTAAAAGCCATAAATGACAGTCGTTGATTAATAAGTACTGTCAGGCACAAACTAAGTGAATCTTCGTATTCCAAACTAAGTTGAACGGATGCTGTTTCTTGCGTCCACCTCTCCAGGAGGCAAACAAGAACGGCTCGTCATGCTCTTTGGTCCTTACCATCCAAGCAGACAGTGCTTGTAGGAATTGGGCCTCCAACTCTTCTGAAAACCTGTGTCTTCTACACAGAATCACAGAATGGTTTGGGTTGGAAGGGACCTTGAAGATCATTCATTTCCAACCCCCCTGCCATGGGCAAGGACACCTCCCAATCTGGCCTTGAATCCCTCCAAGGATGGGGCAGCCACAGCTTCTCGGGGCAACCTGGGTCAGGCTCTCACCACCCTCACAGCAAAGAAGTTCTTCCCCACATCTCATCTCCATCTCCCCTCTTTCAGTGTCAAACCCTTCCCCCTCCTCCTAGGGCTCCACTCCCTCATCAAGAGTCCCTCCCCAGCTTTCCTGGAGCCCCTTGAGGGACTGGAAGTGGATCGAAGGTCTCCCCGGAGCCTTCTCTTCTCCAGGCTGAACCCCCCCAACTCTCTCAGCCTGTCCTCACAGCAGAGGGGCTCCAGCCCTCCCAGCATCTCCCTGGCCTCCTCTGGCCCTGCTCCAACAGGTCCATGTCCTTCTGCTGTTGGTGGCCCCAGAGCTGGAGGCAGCACTGGGGTGGGGGGTTCTCACCAAGGGCAGAATCCACCCCCCTTGTCCTGCTGGCCACGCTGCTGGGGATGCAGCCCAGGGTGCAGGGGACTTTCTGGGTTGCCAGCACACATTGCCAGCTCATGTTGAGCTTCTCTTGTTGCTCATACCCATGAAACCATCAAGCGGGAACCTCCAGATGGCCAAGGGTGGTGTCCAAAGCAATCCACTCTCTAAGAGCGCCTCTTTTCCCTCCACACCAGCACTATCCTCCACTGGACTCTGCACCTCCCCTGCAGATCTGACACAACTCATCCCTCACATCCATCCTTCATTCTGGTATCTGCCTGGAAAGCACCAAGGAGGTCACGGTGTGGGTCCTCTTCTCCTGGAGGATGCCGCCCCATGAGCTGGTGCGTGGGAGTGGTATCTGGCAAGCACCAGCTCGGGCCCAAAAGCCACAAAAGCCTGTTCCTGTTTGTGTCTCCAGTCCCAGCTGCTCCCCTGTCCTCTGGCAATGCATGGGGCGAGTTAATCATTCCTCAGACACCTTCAGCTTACTGGGGTTCTTATCGGAGGGTGCAAAGTCCAAGTCCAACCAGCAGTGCAACTGGGAAGAGGCACGGGGGTTACCCAGCAAGCTCTGCCGGAGAAATGCCATCCCCAGGCAAGGGAATCCCCGGGCAGGGACACCAAAACATGGTCTAGGACCTTCTCTGGGCAGCACAGAGGAAGGGCAGGGACCTGCAGAGCTGCTGGTGGCCCAGGGATCGTTGGCCACAGCCTGGCACCCTCCCAGCTCCAGATCACTCAGGTCTTGTCACACCAGGAGGAATCCACAGGGTCCCCCACCAAAAGAGGGCAAGTCCAGCAGGGCCCCATCTCTCTTCCTGCTTTGAAAAGCCTCTTCTGGGTTTATTTCTCGCTAAGTGGCCATGGGCAAGGAATGACAGCGGGGCAGAAAACGGGGTGAACGTAGAAAAGCAAGAAGACCACCACTGAACTAGGACAGGAGGCAGAAAGCAACTTCCCAATGCACCACTCAGGTGGGGTGGCATTTCTAGAGGCAATCATGGAATCCTAGAATTGTCTGGGTTGGAAGGGACCTTTAAGATCATTGAGTCCAACCATCAACCCAACCCTGCCCAAACCACCACTAACCCATGTCCCTCAGCACCACGTCTGCCCGGCTTTTAAATACCTCCAGGGATGGGGACTCCACCACTTCCCTGGGCAGCCCATTCCAAGGCTGGACAACCCTTTCAGTGTAAACATTTTTCCCAATATCCATCCTAAACCTCCCCTGGCGCTACTTGAGGCCATTTCCTCTTGTCCCATCACCTGTTCCTTGGGAGAAGAGACCGACCCCCCCTGGCTACACCCTCCTTTCAGGGAGTTGTAGAGAGCGAGAAGGTCTCCCCTCAGCCTCCTTTTCTCCAGGCTGAACGCCCCCAGCTCCCTCAGCCTCTCCCCACAAGACTTGTGCTCCAGACCCCTCACCAGCTCCGTTGCCCTTCTCTGGACACGCTCCAGCACCTCAATGTCCCTCCTGTCATGAAAGTCCCAAAACTGGACACAGCCCCTGAGGTGGGGCCTCTCCAGTGCCCAGTACAGGGGACCACCACTGTCCCAGTCCTGCTGGCCAAACTGGTCCTGTCACAGCTCAATGTCCAGCTCTCTCCAGGCTATCCATGCCCAAGAGCCATTTTGTTCCCAGTTTATTGTCCCAACAGTGCTCCTCCTTCACTGGCATCTCTTCCTCACGTCCCTGCAGGCAGCAGCCCTTGCGCAACCCCAGCCCTGGGCACAGGGAGCAGGCGGGACAACCGGATCTCTGAGTCACCAACGTGCCCATTTCCATCACCCTGGTCACACCTCCAGCACAACTCCCTTCCAAACCCACCTCTTTCCCCTTGCCACCTCCCTCCCACACCTCTTTCTTGGTCCGTGTCCAGGCCTGGCTCCCAGGACACCGACCTGTGGAGGACACATTAACCAGGAGACGGGCAAAGTACCGCTCTCCCGTCCCCGAGGAAGCCTTGGCGGGTGTGTGCTTCACCTCGCTCCTTCTGAATCACAACCCAGCCCTTATCGCACACCTGCAGGGATCCACCCTCCTGGCCTGACTCCATCTGGATGCCTCCCGTCCTTTTCCCACCCAGGGAAGAGGAGGTTTGGGGGAAAGCGTGGAGAGAAAGGACAGACCCCAGGGAATCACAGAATCAGAATTGTCTGGGTTGGAAGGGACCTTTAAGATCATCTAGTCCAACCATCAACCTAACTCTGATAAAACCCATCACTAAACCATGTCACTAAGCACCATGTCAACCCGTGTTTCAAATCTCTCCAGGGATGGGGACTCCACCACTTCCCTGGGCAGCCCATTCCAAGGCTTCATAACCCTCCCAGTGTAAACATTTTTCCCAATATCCATCCTAAACCTCCCCTGGTGCAACTTGAGGCCATTTCCTCTTGTCCCATCACCTGTTCCTTGGGAGAAGAGACTGACCCCCCCTGGCTACACCCTCCTTTCAGGGAGTTGGAGAGAGCGAGAAGGTCTCCCCTCAGCCTCCTTTTCTCCAGGCTGAACACCCCCAGCTCCCTCAGCCGCTCCTCACAACACTTCTGCTCCAGACCCCTCACCAGCTCCGTTGCCCTTCTCTGGAAACACTCCAGCCCTTCAATGTCTTTCTTGGCATGAGGGGCCCAAAACTGGAAACACCAGCAGAGTCTCAGGAACACGCTGGAGGTGGCAGATTGTTCTGCACCAGCCTGGCCCTGAGGAGCAAACGAGGACAAGGCTTTGGCTGAAGACTCTGGGAACCTCCTGCTGCTGGTCCTGCTAGGATGGAGGTGGCAGCTTCCCCCTGTCCCCAAGAATGTCCCCTGGGCCTCAGCCAAGTGCTGGAGATGCTGGTGATGAGCTCCAGGGAAGGGGGTTCTGCCCCTCTGCTCCGCTCTGGGGAGACCCCCCCCCAGTGCTGCCTCCAGCTCTGGGGCCACCAACAGCAGAAGGACATGGACCTGTTGGAGCAGGGCCAGAGGAGGCCAGGGAGATGCTGGGAGGGCTGGAGCCCCTCTGCTGGGAGGACAGGCTGAGAGAGTTGGGGGGGTTCAGCCTGGAGAAGAGAAGGCTCCGGGGAGACCTTAGAGCCCCTTCTAGTCCCTCAAGGGGCTCCAGGAAAGCTGGGGAGGGACTCTGGATCAGGGAGGGGAGCCCTAGGAGGAGGGGGAAGGGTTTGACACTGACAGAGGGGAGATTGAGCTGAGATGTGGGGAAGAACTTCTTTGCTGTGAGGGTGGTGAGAGCCTGGCCCAGGTTGCCCAGAGAAGCTGTGGCTGCCCCATCCCTGGAGGGGTTCAAGGCCAGGTTGGAGGGGGCTTGGAGCAACCTGGTGTGGTGGGAGGTGTCCCCCCATCATGGAACTGGATGATCTTAAAGGTCCCTTCCAACCCAAACCATTCTGTGACTTTTCTCTCTGCCCTTCTCTGTGGAGGCCCGAGGATGGAGCTGGGCTCCCCAGCATCCTCACGGTACCTGCTCCTGTTGAAGACACGCTGACCAGATGTAGGCACCAAGCCGGGTGGGCAGGAGAGGCTTGAAATAGTGGGCAGAGAGAGGTGGACCAGAAAAGAGTCACATTGGAAAGAGAGATGGAGAAGCAGAGGAGAAAAGCAAGCCGAGCCGTGGGAGGGTGGGGGGGAATCGGTGCTGTTACCTGCTCGGATCCAGCGCATCCTGAGCATGGTGAGAGCGGACATCAAGCTCCCGATGCCTCCCTGCTCTCTCCCTCCGTCATTATTGCTGCCTAAACTCAGCTCCTCCAGATCCCGGGGCTGCTGCCTGCTGGTTTTTCTATTCCCTGGGGGAGGAATAGAGTGGGAGGGCGAGGGAGGAGGCTGGGAGGCTGCTGCTACGCGCTGGGATTTGGGTCTTGCCGAGGGGATTACCAGGAGGGATGGTCATGTGTTTGTGCTGTACCAGGTTCCCCAGGACCATTCTGTCACGGGCTCCCTCCGGCCAGCAAAAAAGCGCTCCCCGCAAAGCCTCTTACCTTCCCCACGGCACCAGCCAGGACCCGCAGGGGCTGTCACCCTGCAAAGCCACCGCTTCCCCCGGCCCCGCTGCTCCCCAGGTTGAGCAGAGACCACGCCGGGTTCTTCGCCCGCAGCCCGAGGTTCTCCACGGCTTTTCCCTGGCCCTTTCCCTCTGCCACATCAAGCGGCTCCGGGGAGGTGGGACAGGAAAGTCTCTCCCAGCCCAGCGTCGGAGCTCGGAGATGCTTTTGGGGGATGCAGGGACTAAGGGCCAGCCAGCCACCGGACAGGCACAGGGGGAAGCCCAGCTCCCAAACCTTTTTTTCATCTAATTCATATATGTCAAGCCCAGGTGCCTAAAAACGTACCTAAATGTGCCCAAAAACGCGTGTGCGGCTTCTGCCCTCCAGACACCACGTCCTCTGCTCTGCTGTCCTCCTGCCCTTCCCGCTCCCGGGGCTTCCAGCCTCAAGAAACCACCGCTCTCCCCCCTCCACACCCCCTAAGCAGCCAAGGAGACCCCCCCAAGAGGTCCCTTGTTCCCCTGCAACTCTTTTTCGCAACCCTCCGACCTCCTGCCCGGCAGAAATTCCAAGTTCAGCACAACCCCAGCGAGATGCGGGGTCGCCAGCACCACCAGCGCCCTTCCAGCGCGGGAACGCTTCGCCCCACCACGAGGTACCAGCCAGCTCTGAAGAGAAACCATTATTATTCCTCTTCCCTTAAGCTCGTGGCTTCCCTGTTTCACATCACTGGAAGTTTTATCACTGAGATCCCTCTCAGCTCGTTCCCATCCAGCGCCAAATCCTCCTGCAGGCACACAGAGACCCATCCCTTACAACTGGGTGCAAACCAAACCAAACCAAACCAAACCAAACCGTGGGCCCTGGGTCCGGTTCTCTGCCTCAACCCCATCGTTTTGTATTTCTTCATCCAAGGAAAAAAAAAGGGGGCAACGGCCCAGACCCCTTCCCTGCAGGGCTGCGAGGCGGCATTTCCTACTCAAATACACCGGAATAGGGAATAAAAATCACCAAGACGGTAACCGATCCCATGAACACATGGATATAGGCAACTCCTAAGGGAAAAACCCTCCGCTAACACAAACACCCTCGCTGCCTCCCTGATAAAACACCCGGCGCTCGCTTGCCGGCCCCCAGCTCCGGGGGGGACACCCCCCGGCTTCCAGCAGCACGGAGGGGACACACGGCCACCCGACAGACAGACGCTCCCCGAGGGCTCTGGCCGCCGTGACATGGTTTGAGGTCCTTCGTTTCGCAGAACCCTCCTGCCCTTCAACTGAAATCCGGCCCTTTCTGCCGAACCCACCTACAATTCAACCCCCCCCAAAAAATCCTCCAGACTCTCAGCGTTGGCTGCTCTTTCTCCATTCCTCGCCTTGTCCCTGCTCAGCCGCCCCCCTCCCCTGCCCCCCCCAGCCCTGCTCTGCACATCTTCCCCCATATACATTCTTTAACAAGCCCTTATCTCATAAATTAGCCGAGAGAGAGCGGGATCCCGAATAGCTGAGCTCTGTCGTAACTGTTTCCCTGACGCGAGCTGGTCGGCGGGGAGGAAGGTAAGGTTTTCTAGCAGGATGCCAGCCAAGGGTCAGGCGCTTTCAACTCCCTCCTTTGCCTTTGATACAAAACACAAAATGCTCTGGGTAAACACTCCCAACGCTACGGAAAGACCAAGCTGAGCTCCTTCCCCTCCATCTGCCCCCGGCATCCCACACTCTCAGCCTCCGAGCTCCCCTGGGCACCACCAAACCCACTCCCAACGCTATGGAAAGACCAAGCTGAGCTCCTTCCCCTCCATCTGACCCCGGCATCCCACACTCTCAGCCTCCGAGCTCCCCTGGGCACCACCAAACCCACTCCCAACGCTATGGAAAGACCAAGCTGAGCTCCTTCCCCTCCATCTGACCCCGGCATCCCACACTCTCAGCCTCCGAGCTCTCCCAGGATGGGTTCTGAGCACCACCAAACCCACTCCCAACACTATGGACAGACCAAACTAAGCTCCTTCTCCTCCATCTCCCCCTGGCATCCCATGCTTTTGGCCTCCAAGGTCTCCCAGGATGGGTCCTGGGCACCACCAAATCCATTCCCCAGATGTTCTAACACAAACCAGGACAGAGATGACCTTCTTGAAGTGGGACAGGTCCATCTTGAGGACACTCAGAGACCATATTCGAGACACTTGAGGAAAAAATATTTCACTCTAAGAGGAAAACATGGTTCGAAGATGTGTTCCCCCAGGAAGGGAATCAGCAGACACCTTTTACAGAAGGGATGGAGTAGAAAGGAATCACTTCTACTAATTAATTTATTCCTGTAAATTAACAAACTCGTGCTCGCAGCATCCCCATCCCACTCCTCGGCAGGGTGTGAAGTTCCTCCCGATCCATCTCTCCTCTCCGAGACTGTGTGAGCTTTTCCCTCATCCTTTCCCAAACATCCCAACAAAGCCCTGAGCTTCCCACGTCGTTCTTCTGCTCCTCCATCCTCGCCTGTCTGGGATCCCGCTCTCCAAGAGCCGACAATCAACATGCCAGGGAAATAAGGATACCCTGACCCAAGCAAATACTGACAGCCCTCTCTATGAAAATAAAGGATATTAGGAAAAATTCCTTCACCCAAAGGGTTCTTAAACATTGGAACTGCCCAGGGAAGTGGTGGAATTGCCATCCCTGGAGGTATTTAAAAGCTGGGCAGACGTGGTGCTGAGGGACATGGGTTAGTGGTGGTTTGGGCAGGGTTGGGTTGATGGTTGGACTCGCTAATCTGAAAGGTCCCCTCCAACCTGGACAATTCCATGATTCTACAATCTCTGAGGACACCAGGTTTGGAAGCAGCGGAGCCACCAACTTCCCTTCCCCACCCTCAGCCAAGCGCAGCCCCCGCTCCCCCAAATTTGGCAAGAAGGGACCAGTTTAATCCCCGTCTGACACCGGGAAATCCCCAGCACGAGAGGATGGCTCTGAAATCCGGTGGGATGGCTCACAGCAGGCCCAGATCCTGCGCAAATCGGAGCCGAGCAAAGGGAATTCCCAAATTATTCCAGGTTTTGCAGCGAACAGGAAGAAATCCCTCCTGCGTGAAATCTCCGCTTGGCGAGAAGATGATCCGAGAGAAGTAAAAATACTTCCTCTAAGAGAAAAATATGGTTTGGACTCGAGTTGTCCCAGGAAGGGAATCAGCAGGCGCCTTTTAAAGAAGGGATGGGGAGGAACCGCTTCTCCTAATGAATTTATTCCCGTGAATGAACAAACTCGAACAGATCTCCTGTTCGCCGCCGTTATTACACACCCGGAAAAACCATTAATTCATCAGGACAGGGAGATTCCAGGGCAAATCCGACTCCGTGCTGCAAAGTTAGCAATCTAAGGCACTGACCTTCACTCCCAAATCGCAGGGGCTCAGTTTGGCTCCTTCCAAGCACCGCGATTAAAGCGCCAACAAGGGGAAAGAACCTTTTCTCTTCACCCAACTGAGCAGAAATCCCGCGCGGTAAAACCTTCTTCCTCTTCCCCTCTCGCCTCTCGAGCACCGCGCTGTTGATAACGCTCTTTTAATAACTTTAATAACGCCGCCAACGGGATCCCAAAGGAAATAAAAGAGCCGGGTCGGGCTCCGCAAAAAAAAAAAAAAAAAAAGATGGAAAAAGATGGGAGAAGTTCGAAAAAGGGAGTTTTACAAGTCAGCAAATAGCAGAGGTTGAGAAATCACCTTCGGCCCCGGTTTCCCTCAGTCCTGGTTTTTGCAGGGACAAGATGCTTTTAGTTGAAAAGAGGGAAAAGAGGGGGAAGGAAGGAAAGGAAGGAAAGGGGGGGAAAGGGGGGAAAGGGAAAAGGGGGGAGAAAAGAGGGGAGAAAAGAGGGGAGAAAAGGGGGGAGAAAAGGGGAGAAAAGGGGAGAAAAGGGGAGAAAAGGGGAGAAAAGGGGAGAAAAGGGGAGAAAAGGGGGAGAAAAGGGGAGAAAAGGGGAGAAAAGGGAGAAAAGGGGAGAAAAGGGGAGAAAAGGGGAGAAAAGGGAGGGAAAGGGAGGGAAAGGGGGGGAAGGGGGGGAAGGGGGGGAAGGGGGGGGAGGGGGGAGAAAAGGGGGGGAAGAGGGGGGGAAAAGGGGGGAGAACGGGGAGGAAAAAGGGGGGGGGAAGGGGGGGGAAAAAAGGGGGGGGAAAAAAGGGGGGGAAAAAAAGGGAGGGAAAAAAAGGGGGGGAAAAAAAGGGGGGGAAAAAAAGGGGGGGAAAAAAAGGGGGGGGGAAAAAAAGGGGGGGGAAAAAAAGGGGGGGAAAAAAAGGGGGGGAAAAAAGG